>NC_048224.1:73946585-74056092 GCF_002007445.2 Ailuropoda melanoleuca | reverse complement strand
CCTGATTTTCAACTTTTCTTTCTCACTTGTCTGTATGCTCGTATTTTTCTACATTTTGCTTAACCGATGTAATTTATTTTTGAAATAAGGAAAATAAATAGTTCCCCTTTTTGTCATAAGAAATAAAATTAAAGCATTCTGAGAAATTGTTTAAAAACTGAAAAAAAAATTGCTAAAAATAAGATCTAATCTTCACTATCTTTCCTTACTTCCATTCTTCAAGAGTCACTGGGTTGAAAGCAAGAGAATCAAAAGGTCATGAAAAACTACAGAAATGTTGCCTGTAGGAGAGACGATAGGAGATTAGTATGCTATCCTAAGTCCAGAATGTTGTAACACCCTTCTGATTAAAATAAGAATAATGTGAAACCCTTGGGAAAATATTCTGCACGTCAAGCCTTTATAAAACTTGAATTGTGCCCCTCAAAANCACGTCAAGCCTTTATAAAACTTGAATTGTGCCCCTCAAAATGCACGTCTCAAATGCACTTTTCCAGTTGTACATAAAATTAATTCCTTATTTAAGTTATGGTCTTATTTTACATATTGTTCAGAAGGCTGTCATTGGATCTCAAGTTCATACAGGACAGGCATTGATTTCAAAATATGTTTTATGACCTATCAGAGTACCCGCTTCCATTCTTTTATTAAACAAGAATTTATTGTGCTCTCTGAGTCATCATATTTACTGAGTTATTCCTATGGGCAAGATAATATTGAGCACAATCAACAGCACCAAGAACTATAAGATATAGTCCTTATTCTCAAGAAACTTTCTGAAACAACCCTGGGAGGCTTCTACCTCAGGACCTTTGCACTTCTATTTCCTCTTCCTGGACCACTTTTGTCCAGGTGTCAATAGAGCTGGGTCCCTCACTTCTTTCAGGGTGTTTGCTTAAAGTTATCTCTTCAATGAGGCCTCCCTAGCCCTATTTAATACTACAAAACCTTCCACAAAATGTTTGAAATTAGAAGGTAAAGGAAATCAGAAGCAAAGGTATTGAATTGTCAGCTATGTGGGTAATGGAATCCTGAAAAAAATAATAATGGAAATAATTATTCAGAGAAAGAAAGTGAACCAGGTGCTAAAACAATCAATAAATTTACAATAACCCTGAGCATGACAGACAACTTCTACTACTATAAAAGGTAGTAGAAAGTAGAGTCTGAAGATATGTAGACATGTGTTTCAAAGTTACCAGAAGGTCTAAGGAAGGAGAAATGGTGTGGAGGGGACAACAATACATAAGAAAGGCCATAGCTCAACTAGGGTTGTCAGAGTCCACAAATAAAAATATAGGAAGCCTAGTTAAAATTGAATTTCAGGTAACATTTTAGTATTACTAAATATTACTGCAAATAATATTTAGTATTACTAAATATTACTGTAAGCATTGCAAGGACATACTTATACAAAAAATATTCATTGTTTTTCTGAAATTACAATCTAATTGGGTGTCCTGCATTTTTTCTGGCAATCTTACCTCCAGACTCTTGAATATATGGGAAGTGAGAGATGGCTACAGAGGAAAATAGGATCCTCAGGGGAGAGTCAGAAAATGAGAAAAAGTGTTCAGAGAAGTGGTTATGCATATTAAGCAGTGGCCAGCAAACAATAGCTCCAATCATTCGATGACTCAGCTTCTTCAGCCCTAAAATGGGATTGATGAAACCTGCTTTACATAGTTCATTCGAGGATTCAGTAAGGTTAATGTTAGCAGCAACCACATAGAAGGTACTCAACAATTAGTGCTTAGGTTTTATTGAGAAAAGACATATTCATGGTGATACAGGATGAGAGGGCATGAATACAGAGATGGTTAAGAACACACCAAGGCTAAATTTGCATTGAACTCATCCAAACAAAAATGATAAAGCTATCATCTTGTACCTGTAACCCAGGGCTAGACAGAATCAGCCTAAACTTCTTAAGACCCTCAAGCTCAAGGACTGATCTGCTCCTAACCCTTGGCAGTTTATCCCAATGCACCTCTCTGGGGCAAACCTATAATCGGTTCTTGCCAGAATCAGGAGAAAGTTCTTTCCGTAGGCTGGATCTAATTTGGCTTCTTTAAAGAGAAGTAACGAAGCAGATATGTCACGATCTCAAGAGGCCTAGAGACTAGTCAAAGAGTGTGTGTAATTTTACTTCCTCTAAAAAAAATATTATCACTTTGTCTTCACAAAACGCTTGTGAGTTTTCTCTTTCATATGTCTGAGAAGATTTGGACCTTCCTTTTCAGAGAACACACCCAACAAATTTTACTGCATCCTTGCTTCTATCTTAAAGTGAGGGAGTGTTCTGGTCCTTTTTTCATATAATTTATTCTTTGAAATTGTCAGTGATAGTGTCCAGTTATAATTCTGTTTCTCCGTTTGGGGAAGGGCCAATGGGCAGATCCCTCTCTGCACTTTAGAAATAGCATTGAATAGTACGCTGGAAAGAATTTTGAGCAGAGGTTTCTCACAGGAACGTCACATAATGTCATATTTTTTGTGGCAATAATACGAAATTTATCTTTCTAAAGTAAATAAGTATAGATTTTGCTGCAAATAACTTAAGAACAATAGCTTAAAACTCCCAGCAAGAGAGAGGAGAGGTAAAACGCATTTTAAAATTGTGGCAGAGCCCATGCTCTGTGTTCACCAACTCTCCTGATTTTCCTGGGTACACGGGTAATTTTTCAAGCTTCCTCTGTAGTTAGTAGAATCACGTGACTCGATAGGACTCTGTAACATCCCCCATCCAAACAAAAGTCAGAGCAAAAGATTCAGATCTGTCCTGGGTGAAAGGGACCTGAGGGTAGAGGCAGCTGATTCCATGTAGTGCTTTTATATTTCATCTGACAAGTATTGTTACTTATGTTTTTATACACATTCATATCTGTGTATCTACAATCTATATCAAGATATAGAATATTTCCACCACCCTAAAAATCTCTCTCATACCCCTTCCCATTCAATATATCCCCCAGAGTAGCCACAATTCTAAATTCCATTATCATATATTATTTTCTCTGTTCTTAATATTCATATAAATGAAATCATATAGTACTTTTTCTTTTGTGCCTGGGTTTTTTTGCTCACCATAGATCTGCAAAAGTCATCCATTTGTTATATGTAGTAATAGGTCATTCATCTTTTATTGCTGTGTAGGATTCCATTGTATCACTATCAGGACAGGCTTCATGGGAATGTCATGTGAGCAGTGCCACATAGCCTCCTGTTTGCTTTAATGCTTTGCTGTTAACATCTTGAAATTCTTAATAATTTCTTAGCAAAGCACCTGCATTTTTATATTGCATTCTAAAATTGCCCTTAAATTGTGTAACCAGACCTGATCACTACAACTCAATTTATTATTTGTTTTATTGTTGATGGACATTTGGGGTGTTTCCATGTTTTGTCTAGTAAGAATAATTTTGTTGAAAATTCTTTACATATACATATTTAAAGATTTTATTTATTCATTTATTTGACAGAGAGCACAAACAGGGAGAGCAGCAGGCAGAAGGAGTGGGAGAAGCAGGCCCCCCACGGAGCGGGGAACCCAATGTGGGGCTCGATCCCAGGACCCTGGGACCATGACCTGAGCTGAAGGAAGATGCTTAACCAACTGAGGCACCCAGGCTTCCCAAGATACATTTTCTTCCTCCATGTGGAAATTCAGTTACACCAGAACTATTTTTTTCAAAGATTTATTTATTTATTTTAAAAATAAAGGGGGGAGGGGCAGTGGGAGAGGGAGAATATCAAGCAGACTTTACACTGAGCATGGAGCCTGACCTGGGGCTCCATCTCAGGACACTGAGATGATGACCTGAGATGAAATCAAGAGTTGGATGCCTAATGGACTGAGCCACCCAGGTGCCCCACACGAGCACTATTTATTGAAAAGAACTTTCTCCACTCTAGGATCACCTTGTCATAAACCAGGTGACCATGTACGTGTGTATTTGTTTCTGAACTCCATATTCTGTTCCATTGGTCTATTTTCCTATCCAGGCACAGATACCACACTGTTTTGACTTCTATAGTTTTATAATAGGTCTTGTTTCTGGTAATCGGACTCTTTTTGTTCTTACCCAAGGCTGCCTTTGATAGTTATTGTCTTCTACATTTTCATATACATTTTAGAATCAGCTTGTCAATTTTGCAAAAAAAAAAAAATCTTGGTTAGGATTCTTTCGGGGATTGTTAGTTACAAGCATTTAAGTCTATATTTGAACATTGTAGATTTCATCTTCTTGGTCTTGGAAATCATAAAATATATTTTTCCCCCTGAGCACATTACAAACCTGTCACCCATTTTACTCAAGCCTTTATATATGCAGCAAAAATTGCAAAAGTGAAAAAGCACTTTTTTCTGCATGATTTAACTGTGATATATATTTAACACCTCTTCAATTGCCTTTGCTACCTTCTTGAAAGGTAATATATAAAACTGAAAATAGTCACTCATAGATGTTAAAAGGGAGAATTTATTTTACATGAAATGGCATCGGAAACCAATTACAAATTTAAAAACACAAAATGTGATTAAATGTCTGATATAAAAAGAAGAAAGCGCCTTTAGTCCTTTGAGGTTCTGTGGCTCTTGTCACCGATATTACTTCATCTTGATGTTTCAAAAATGATCAATCTGTGGCCTCTGAGAGAGGGGCCTTGAAAACAGGAGATACCATTGTGAGGCAGAGCAAGTGGATATTCCAGGATCCCAGAGCCGGAAAGCTCCAGGCAACAGCAACAGACACACTTGGGAAATGAGTGCTTTAGGCTAGAACAGGAGGACAACTATCTCCAGAAGATGAAATTAATATCTGATGGGCTCACACATACTGAAATGAGGTTTACAGAATTTGGGGGTAAGTTAGCAATAGGTACATTAAAAACTAAGCCAAAGAGAAAACAAGACAGTCACTAACAGCAAGAAACATAAAAATTATATAAAAGGATATATAGTGTCTAAGAAAGAAAATGTGATAACATTATACCTCGTGGCTGAACTATAAATAACACATACAGAATCAAAATAACATAAAGACCACATGTTTACCTCACCAGGAATGACACTATAAATTCACTGGGGAGTGTTTGAGAAGAGACTGGTGTAAGAGAGATCAGACCTCATTTTCCATAGTAGGAAAACAATGGCTATCTTTTCAAAATCAAGAAAAAGCAAGATAAGTATGTTATCAAGAAATATGGAGTTATTACTAATACACACACACACACACACACACACTAAAAGAGTTGAAAGTGGGATTTTTTTGGAAGCAGAAATCAATTGGTGGGGCAGAGACCAGGCATAAGGGATGCCACATTTCATACCAACCTTTGTGGAAACTTTTGCCTTTTCTTACTATGTCCTTCAATAAAAATTGAGTAAATAATACAATGATTAATACAAAGTAAGCCCAAAGAATATACTGACCTCTCCTGCCACACATATTAAATTGTTTATTTCAATACTAGCTTTAAAGGGGATTTCTAGGGGCGCCTGTGTGGCTCAGTCAGTTAAGCATACGACTCTTGATTTTGGCTCAGGTCATGATCTCAGGGTTGTGAGATCAAGTCCTGCATCAGGTTCCATGCTCAGTATAGAATCTGCTTGAAATTCTCTCTCCCCCTCTCCCTCTTCCTTTCCCCCCGCCCCCCAGCTTGTGCTCTAAATAAATAAACATATAAATAAATAAGTAAAAATCTAAAAAAAATTTTTTTAAAGCAGGATTTTTTAGGGAGACCCACCTACACAGGTCAGTCAGGAAAGGTTTCTTGGGAAGAGTAACACTTAGAATGAAGCTACAGTCGGAATCAGCCAGAAAGGAGGAGAGTGTATTTTAGGATAAAGGACCAAAACTTGCCTTAGGCCCTGAATGGGCAAGTTTTCATGGCTCCTACTGAAAAACTTGTTGGCCAGAGAGGAGTAAACACGAGAGAGAAAGGCAGGAGATATGGTGGGAAAGGCCAATGAAGAGACTATGTTTGGTGGCCCTCGTAGCTTTTAATAAGGATTTTTTGGGCTCTATATCCTGAGTTTCCTCTGGTTACCTCCCCAGTCTGTAACCAGATTAAGCTGGTTCTTCCTAAGTGCAACATTCTGCAATTCTAAAACCCTGAGCTGTTTTCCCAGGGATTTTGCTCTGATGGACAGCTCTCTGCTGGGGGCCGTGCGTTGTCCCTGGCGTCTTGTTTCACTCTGGGCAGGTCGCTTTCTCTGGGCCTGAATGGACTCGTCCACAAAGCGAAAGGCTGCGTGGGGTCACCTCTACGTGCGCTGAAAGCCTGATGTAGCACTTTGCACTCCTCTGTGCTTTTGCCAGAAGGAAGAACACCCAGTTCTTCCAAGTATTCACACTTTTGTGGCCAACTGCTTTTTGACATGATACTTAGCAATTCCTCAACTTCCCATTTCTTGAGATGTTCCTACAAAGTGGGATAACGATATCAGCGGGTGTTGGTTTTTGCAAATGGGATGCAGAGATGGTTATCTAGGATGATCTTGATGTCAGTCTATTACTAAATCACTTCATTGCAACATTGTTTTCAAAAATATAGCTTGCTTTTTTCTCTTGGAAACTAATCATTATACACATTTTTATTAACTAGATAATTTTAGCAACATTCTAAACTTTTCCTGTAATCACAAGAGCTCATTACCCTGTTTGTTTGATGATTTTTCCGGTTTCCATATATCATCTGCAGCAGCAGCCTCTTGTCTGGGGCTCCCCTGGCAATGAGGCCATCTCCTCATCGGCCTGATCCACAGGACTCCCACCCCGCAGCATTCCACAGGGGGAAATGGGACATTGTAGGAGGGGAAAAGAAGGGCAGCGCTTTCTCCTGTTTGGTTTCTTACTTATGCTACTGCAATGATCAAAGCCTCAATGGTTACTTTCCTTTTGGGTTACTGTCCTAATGGATGACCCTAATATCTGGCAGCTCAGATCGCTCCAGCTTAGCTCAGTCTTGACAACAGCTCGTCACCAACATGAGGTACAACACATTTTAAGCTCTACAACAGCTAGGAATATAGGATGTAGAAAAGGGATTCTGGAAAACATTGTAATTCTTGGAAGCAAGCCAGTGGCATTTGAGTATTTCAAGTATATGGCATTAATGTATTAATGTTAATAGGGTGAGATTTTGTGTCCTGTCACATTGCCCCGTGGGGGAAGACCCCACAGGGCAATGCAGCTCGGTCCTTGAGAGGGAAAAAGCCTCGTTGTGGATCCTCCAGAACCCTGATGCAGGAAATACAAAGCTAAGCTTTATTCAGGCTGAAAAGGATCCTGAACTGGACTCTAGAACAGCTAGGTTGAGCAAAATTGGTTTACCTTTCAGTTTAAACTTCTGGGGTTTGCTGTGGAGCCTGCTGTCATTAACTGCTCCAGGCTAGTCGAGGGGCAGCTTGCTTTCAGTTTCCCATGGCTTCTGCAGGGCAGAGCTAGCATGAATAATTCAAAAATGGAAATAACCCAGGGCCTCTTTTTAATCCTTTGTTTCAACCTCCTCCTTGAAGGTAGCAACATTTCAATCATTAAGGTTTGTTCGTTTCCTGCCTCTTATAGGTCCTCTGTCTGTAGCGATAAACAGTGGCAAGTGAGTTCTATAGCTGTCTCTGTCCCTCTCCTGATGGGTGGTAGAGAACAGTGAGCAGCCCACCTCTTGCCAGCACAACAAAGCTTTCTGCATGCATGTGGTTATGCTCTCTGTTCTTAAGTTCCTACTTTTGATACCTAATTACCTCATTTTTCATCTGTTTTATTTATTTTGCAGGATGCCTGGGTGACTCAGTTGGCTTGGCGTCTGCCTTCGGCTGGGATTGTGATCTGGGGTCCTGGGACTGAGTCCTGCGTTGGGCTCCTTGCTCGGTGGGGGGCTTGCTTCTCCCTCTGCCTTCCTCTCTCCCTTCTTGCGCTCTCTCTCTCTGACTAATGAATAAATGTTATCTTAAAGAAAAGAAAAAAGATTTATTTTGCTAAAAGTTATCTGTCTAACCACCTTAAATCTTCTCTGAACAGGGCAGAATGTGCATAAATAAATACACAAAACGTTGATATGTTACGTCAGCCATTTAGAAACAAAACAGCAAACAACTAGAGCAAACACTTGGAAGAGTCGAGTGTGGCAAATTTAAATATCTTGGTAATTATCTCTTTCAAAAATGGAACGGAATCACTACTTCTGTTAGGAGGGACTGTTCTTCCGATGCAGAGTTTTTAAGGCCACAGTAGTCTGAAATTTCCTCAAATTGAATCAAATCTTCTCAGAAAACCAGTCATGAGCAGGCCCTGACTAGATCCCTAAGAGACTATGGCTGGAAAGGCCACACTGAAGGAAGTCATTGTTGTTGCACTTTTGCATTGTTTCAGGTTTTGTTTTCTTTTTCTTTTGAAATACACTAATGGTAAAACCAAGGAGAAGGAAAGATTAAGTAGAAAAAGCCAAGAAATTTATAAACGATGGTTTCATCCTACTTTTTTGTACTTAACAGTGTGACTTAAGAGCTAATCTCATTTGTCAAGGAATCTAAATTGTCAAGGACGAGAATGCTCCAGAAAAAGAACATTTGGTTACATTTTTTACATTAAAAGTTACAAATTATTAGACAAAGGGCATTTCAGAAAGTTGCAGACCTTAAGTTCCTATTACATGCAGGGTTGTATGACTTTAATCTTCAGGGAACCAGGGAAGTTTCTTACCTTTTCTTATCCTCTATGTTCAGAATGCTCCTTTTTGGTTATTTTCTTTAAGGAAGCAGATGTACAATGTGTGCTTGGGGCAGAAATAGAGCCCCTTGCTTTGAGATGTTGCTGAGTCATTTTGACCTTGGTAAGAGTTAAAGTGTAGCTTCCCTGGGAGCCCAGGAGCAGAGTCCACAAACATTAAAAGTTGAAAATTTCCTTTAACAGTTCCCAGTTGTTCTCAGACATCATAGTTAAGAAAAGCAAGAAATATGCAATACCTATGTATTCTGTATCCACACCTTAGCTTTCATTTGAAAGACTTAATTTTTTTATTCTTCTTGGGGCTGACATGCTATCATTTTAAAAAGCATTAGGCATAGTGCCGTTAACAAACACAGAGAGATAGGAAGAGGACAGCCTAGATGATTAAAATATGTGAAATGTAAACCTAAATGCAGCTATTTTGACTCTAAGATGTTACCAAGAGTTTAGAGAGGTCATAAGTCTGTTGACTTATTTATTCTCTTCTCAAGATTTCTACACTTCATTAAGAATTTAGAGATTCATCACGGGGGATGCACAGGGGGTTAAGCGTCTGCCTTTGGCTCAGATCATGATCCCAGGGTCCTGGAATCCAGCCCTGCATCGGGCTCCCTGCTCAGCGGGAAGCCTGCTTCTCCCTCTCCCTCTGCCCCCCACTCCCCCTGCTTGTGCTCTCTCTCTCTCAAATAAATAAAATCTTTAAAAAGAAAAAAGCGTCTAACTCTTGATTTCAGCTCAGGTCATGATCTTGGGGTTGTGAGATTGAGCCCTGCGTAAGGCTCTGTACTGGGTTGAGAGCCTGTTTAAGATGCTCGCTCTCTCTCTCTCTCTCTCTCTCCCTCTGCCCGCCCCCCCCCAAAGAATTTAAAGATTCATCACGAAAACTTCAAATTCATTCATATAAAGATGGAGGTATAGTTTTTTCAATTTGTACATTATTAACTGAATAAGACAGGAAGACCTCCACACATAGTGTAGATAGAAAGAAAAACAAATACATTTATGCTAAGTTAGCAGTTGTTATTTCTTTGTTTCAGTGTTTCTTTTCCCCCTCATTTTAAAAGAAAACCCATTTATAATATGTCAAGGAATATCAGCAAACTAAAAAGTTGTTTTTTTAATATTTCTGTTCAGCTGCTGTGAACGATTCAGTCCATTATAATAAATGCCTTTTTTTAAAGTGGTACTAGCACCATCAATTCCCATTTTCTTCTCTTGGATAAAGATCTAAGTTGTGGAGTTCTTCATATCCCTATCAGCCCACCCCCTTTCTTTTACATAGGAGTTACAGATAGAAATGCCAACAGGGGCCAGAGAAGCAAATACATGATCCAGGCTTTGGGAGAGCAAAACAGGAAGAGAACACAGGAAGTCTGTCCTCACCAAAAGGGGGTGACAGCCCCTCAGCTTCACTTGATCCCCCCAAAACAGGATCCCAGCCCACTGGTGATAGAATTCCATATGTTTTGAGAAAAGTCCTAGTGCAGATTTTCCCCCCCTAATCTCCTGAGAAAAGCCAGGACACTATGCAGACCTACAGAGCACATCTGCAGACCAGACTCACCCCACACTCCTTGCCTTGCAAACTTTGCTCAGAACTTGGAACATTTTGCTCAAATCTTCTCAGAAAGAACCAAAGCTCAAATCAAGCAGTATTTGATTTATTTCCCGCCGGATTTATTGATTTATTACCCATTGTTGGATACTGGAGGGAAACCTCTGGGGCAGGCAATTGCTGGAACAGTTGACCAAAAGGTGAAGGGAGGACTCCATTCTGACTGTCACTGAAGCAAACACTCCCTGCCTCTCTGTATCATGGATTGCCGGCAGCTGATCAACTGTTATCTGGATGGCTACCACTTTGGTTTCACAAGTTAAAGTAGATTTGCTTGTTTTCATTCATAAAAATGTGTAATATAAGAAAATACATTTATTTATATTTTCCACATTTGAAGACTAATCACATTTTCCTACAAATAACAGCTTGTCCACAAATGATGCTCAGAGATGGAAAGAAAAGCACATCTGACCATTAAGTAATTTATTTACACAATCATCTGTTTTATAGAAATCAATTCTCTGTTTCATTTCTCGGATGAAAGGGCTCAGAAATACCTTTAGTTTCACTTATTTTAAGTGATGGACAATATATGTTATAGCCAATAGTTATAATCCTATGAAATATAAATGGCTTTTATTATGAACATATGATTATACAAGTAAAAATGCAAAGGATTAGTAATGACTTCTAATAAAACCCCATTGATTTTCCTTGCATTCCTCACACTTCTTTTGTCCCTGATACTTTCTTGCCAAATATTCTGCTAAATTCCTTATCCCTCCTTTCCTTCAAATTTAAGAATGATTTTGTAGGAACTACTTAACATGAAGGGAATTTTGAATTACTATGTCCTTTCCTAGGGTGCTTTTGAATATTATTCATTAGAAATCGACTTTCAAAAAGCAGTTCTGTTTACTCATGCTTTTAAGGGCACATGTATTTTTAGATATTTTCCTAAGAGCCATTAATACCTGAGCCATTAATACCTTGAACTTATTTATAATTTGTTATAAACTGTTGTAACAAAAAATTGTTCATGCAACTTCTTTGCCTCATTTCACTGGTGAAACTAGACACATTCTAAATAATTATTTTTAAATTCTAAATAAATTCTAAATAAAACACTATTCAAATTAAAACACGGTTTCTATGGCATACAATTAGCCTCATTCAACCACCTGTGACCACGGGTATATAAATAAAAAGAAACTTAGTTTAACAGTAATTTATATTTATATACACCCCCTGCAAAAAAAATTAAAAACTTTAGCCAGTCCCAAACAATACCAATACCAATCTTGCACTAATATCATGGCATCTTTCCACCAGATTACAAAATTACCACTGCTTTAAGTAGTGTAGGAAGTTTACTGTAAAAACAGACCTCCCATACGTATAACTGCTCAAAAATTCTACAACTTTATTTCTCACTTATGTAAGGTCAAAAATGAGTGATCCTAGAACAACAGGTGGCTCTTCCAAGAAACAATACAGCGTCGCAAGCTCCTTCCATCTTTTGTTTTTGCTATCTTCACCAGCTGGCTTCCAAGGTCGCCATGCTTGTCTGAATCTAGCCAATGAAAAGGGAAAGAGCATGTAGAATCACATATGAAAGTATGTNCCCAATACCAATCTTGCACTAATATCATGGCATCTTTCCACCAGATTACAAAATTACCACTGCTTTAAGTAGTGTAGGAAGTTTACTGTAAAAACAGACCTCCCATACGTATAACTGCTCAAAAATTCTACAACTTTATTTCTCACTTATGTAAGGTCAAAAATGAGTGATCCTAGAACAACAGGTGGCTCTTCCAAGAAACAATACAGCGTCGCAAGCTCCTTCCATCTTTTGTTTTTGCTATCTTCACCAGCTGGCTTCCAAGGTCGCCATGCTTGTCTGAATCTAGCCAATGATAAGGGAAAGAGCATGTAGAATCACATATGAAAGTATGCCAGGGCCGGAACTGGGAGCGGGCTATAGCGCACCCCATTTGCTAGACTTAGTGATACAGCCATATCTAATTCAAATGGAAGCTAGGAAAAATAGCCTAGCTATATGCTCCAGGTATAAGAGAAAAGGTGCTTAAAGAACACAGCCAACCTTTGCTTCACCACATATTTGTGACTGTGCATAAATTGCGTAATCCAAAAAAAGGAAATAGAAGAGGACCATACTTGTATCAAGATGGAGGAGTTTTCCTAAGATACAAGTAGCTTGAGGCTTCACTCTGTCCTTGCTACTCAAAGTGTGGTACCCGAACCAGCAGCAATCTGTACCATCTGGGAAGTTGTTAGAAATGGAGACTCACAAGCCCCACTCTAGTGCTTCTGGTCTGCATTTTAATGAAAGCCCCAGGGAATTTTCATATATGTTAAAGTTTGAGAAGCACTAAGCTATAGCTCAATTAAAATATGTTAGTTCAGAGTTATTGTTCTACTTATATAGAACTTATATTTCTTTTGTGCAGAGTTGCACATTTCATGCACTCATGTAAGTGCACATATGCTAGTGTACAGATGTGTGTATACTCATGTGCATTAATAGGTGTATATATATACACACACATATGTATGCTTGTGCTAACTGTAACTGTATATATTATATTAATCTGTTGGTATAAAAGCACTTTTTAAAATTATTATTTTTTTCTTTGACTTTATAAACTATCAGTTAAAATTTTTTTCAGATTTTGTTAAGAGAAGAGCACTTAAATCAGGTGGACCCACTGACAATTTCAAGTAAGGCTTACATTCCAGACAGTACTGCAAGGGAAGTGGCATGTCTCACAGAATGATGTTCATTTTAGGGTATGCCCCCAACAGGTAGGGGGACTGAGGCAGAATAGTAATTAGGATGGAAGTTGAAAAATGCATCTTTAAGGTGGTACCACTTGAGTTGGATCCTGAATGATAAATAGAATTTTTCTAGGCCATGAGAAAAACCTACTGAGGCATACAGGCTTGATGGCAAAGATTTATTCAAGAAAAGATGAATGGTATATTGTCAATGGTTGTATCTGCTAGGATTGCATTTGATTCCGTGTCAAAGTGACCAGAGTTAGTGGCATAACCAAATAGAGACTGATTTTTCTCACAAAAAAAAAAGAAGACCAGAGGCAGACAACCCAGGGCTGGTGTGGCAATACCATGCTGTCCTCCATATCCCGGGCTCCTTGCATCTGCCCACCACCATCTGTAGCTGGTAGCTGTCATCCTCATTGGCCTCAGGGTGAAAAAAAAAAAAGGCTGTTCTACCTCCAGGCTTCAGTCAACTCAGCCAGGGAGAAAGAAGAGAAAAGAAAAAACAACAACTAGCAAATAGAAGATGGGGGCACTATTTCAAGAAACCAAACTCTTCCTGTAGATTTCCAACAGGCAATTGCTTACCTCTCTCTGGCCAGAATTTTATCAGGTGATGACTCCTGGCTGAAACAAAGATGAGAAATGTTGTGTGTGAATGTGTGAGTGTATGTGTTTTAAACTGGGCATATTGATGTCTTGGAATACACTGGTGATCTACGAATAGAGAAAAAGGAGAGATTCGATTTTCAGTAGGCAGCTCCCAGCAGCTGCAAAAACAGGCATAGTGTGAGTATTGGGGAGTGAGGAGAAATGAAGGGAAACTAGGCAAGTGCCAGATAAGGGAAGGTCTTCTGAATCATGCTGAGGAATTTATAGTCACATGTGATTTAATTTCCGTGATTTGTTTAAAATATACATGTTACCCTAGAAGCAGCATTCGTGGCAGATCGGAACAAATAGACAAGGCGAGGAGACCAGTAAGAAACATACTGTGAACGTCAAGTTGTGGGATGATGGGAGCCTCTTCTAAGACAGTGGAATTGAGGAGGGATATTTAGAAGGTATTTGGATGAGAATGGGAGAATGGGGGTGGAGACAGTAGTTGTCAGATGTTTCTAAAATATTTCTAAAAATCTTGGTTAAATGAATAATATCAAAGTTATTTCCAAGTTGTGAAAGGTCAAATGCTTTTTAATTAATTAATTAATTGGGGGAAGGGTCAGAAAGAGAGGGGGAGGGGGAGAGGGAATCTTAAGCAGGCTCCACCCCAGTGTGGAGCCTGATGTGGGACTTGATCTCACAACCCTGAGATCATAACCAGAGAGGAAATCTAGTGTTGGACGCTTAACTGACTGAGCCAGCCAGAGACCCCTCAGATGCATTTTAAATTGATAGAATTGTTCCTAAATTTTTATCTAGTATATTATAAAAGTAATATTATAGTCCAAGCCCTTACTGAATGTTGTAAACACTTAAAGAATGCATTTTCATCCTTGCCCCTCCTCTACTTTTGTTTTATTAGTAACTAGTAGAACAAATTTTCCTATGACAGATTAAAATCAAAATATCACAGAACCGCTGAGTAAAGAACAGCTCTGCTAAGCAACCATTTCAAGGAAAATTTGCTTTTACTTCCAAGGGAACTAGCTACTAAATGATTCTTTTTCCACAAGAATGTTAAGTTATAAAATGAAAAAGCAGTTTTCGATTGGCCCCAGGGTGGCTGAGATTCTTTTGCCTGAGTCTTGAACTTGTCACTGTTTTTCCCCAAAGTTAACTCCGTTGCTATAGAGCCTATGAAGGCTTTAATTAAAGACCATTAGAATTTGCTTCCCAAAGACACAGATTATAGTGCCCCACAGTGGTCTGCAAAGTAACAAGACATTGTGTTTGGCAAACTTTTAAACACAAAAGTCTATTAAATAAGTCACAGGGATGAAAAGTACACCGAGGGAATTTAGTCAGTAATACTGTAATACACTTATCATGGTGGGCATTTTGTAATGTATATAATTGTTGAATTACTATGTTGTACACCTGAAACTAATTTAATAGTATATGTCAAGCATACATCAATTACAATTTAAAAAAAATAAAAGCTATTTCAAACATTATACAGCTATGTTTGTTTCCTTTTTTTTCCATAACAGGTTATCACAAATTTTGTGGCTTAAAACAACAGAAATGTATTTTCTCGTAGTACTAGAGGCGAGATATCTGAAATCTGCCTGCAGGGTTGGTTGGTATTTTCTGGAGGCTCGGAGGGAGAATTAATTCCGTGGCTCCCATCTAGCTACTCTTTTCCTAGTTTGCCTGTATTCCTCTCCTTTCCTTGATTTGTAGACATATCATTCCAGTCTCTGCTTCGGTCTTCACATGTCTTTCCTCTGGTTCTTCTCTGTGTCTGGATGTCTTGAACCTCCTGTATTTTGCTTATTAGAACACTAATCATTGGATTTGAGGCTCACCCCAAATCCGGTATCCTCTTGTCTTCAGATCTGTAACTTAATATTACGTACAAAGACCCTATTTTCAAATAAGGTCACATTCATAGGTACTGGGAGTTAAGACATGGACATAATTTGGAAGGACATAATGACATAATTCTACCCACTATAACAACTGCCCCAGGGAGAACACCAAGGTTTTGTGATGTCAAGGGGGGCCGGAGACAATNACCAAGGTTTTGTGATTTCAAGGGGGGCCGGAGACAATGAGACCCAAACTTGGGTTGATTGATCTAACCCACAAACCTAAGAGGAAACTCTACTGAAAATAAATGATCTCGGTGTATTCTGTTCACACTTTTTTTAAAAGCTGGTGGGGACGGAGAGTCCTGTTTTTATAGTTTTCTACATGCTGAATTTTTCTGTTATAAAAATGTGCTTTTTCATTAGTTTAAAATGACAAAGGTTTTTGGAATTGTTGGGTCATCATTGCTTTTACTCTTCCCCTTATAGCAATAAATCAAAGGAAGACAGGACGCTGCCTACCTTGCTTGCACACCTTTTTCTCTCTGTATTGCAATTTTATTCACTTAGTGACTTTACCCTGAACATTTCCATATTTCAGTTAACTTTTATTTACAGTTTTGAAATAGGAGCTCTGAACCATGAAAAGGGCAAAAAATCAACTGAAGTTCTTTGAGNATTCACTTAGTGACTTTACCCTGAACATTTCCATATTTCAGTTAACTTTTATTTACAGTTTTGAAATAGGAGTTCTGAACCATGAAAAGGGCAAAAAAATCAACTGAAGTTCTTTGAGGCCTACATAAAGTAAATGTGTATATCTGCTTCATAGCTAAATAGTATTAAATACACCATTGAAAATAAACCTTACTTTTACTCTAAGAATTTAAAAGATCTTTTAAAAGGAATTAAAGTTTAAAGAAAAGCAGTTTGCACTTTGGCAACTTTTGTTTATAGATCTCTCATCAGTAGGTGGTAGATACCATGGAGTATAATTTTCTATTTTAAATGATTTTTACTCATCAAGCATATGAATAGAGATGTTTGAGAGAAATTAAATGTAGATTCTACATAAATTTAAAAAAAAATTTCTCCCTGAATTGTGTAGTTAAATTCACTCCAAAATATTCATTGAGTGCCTGCTCTGAGCTGAGCACTGTTTTAAGGATTCCATGAATATGCCGACTTTTGTTCATTGGGATCATTTTAGTGGGACGGGACAGATAAAAAAAATAAGCACCAGTATAATTTCAGACATTGATGAGTGTAACAAAGACAATAATGGCGGGTAATGTGATCATGTGTCACATTGTGGCATGGGGTGAGGGATGTCTGCTTTAGCTAACGCAGTCAGGGAAACCCTCCCTAAAGAGATGATGCTGAAATTGAGGTTAACAGATGAAAAGGTACTTTAACTACTGCTGAAGTGGCTGACATTGCATTAGCAAGGCCAGATCTATCCACGCTTACACTAAGCACAAGCAATATAAAGGAAGAAGAAATGATGTCAAATAGCTTCAGGACAAGATCTGAAGCCAGAAAATTTATTTCCAAGCTGATGACTCAACATAGAGATGGTGCATATGTCCAGAAACCGTCTTAGATGTATGGCCAGAAACTAATTAGGAGCCTTCCAGACCCAGGCCTGTGGCCCCGTGCCCAGATGCAATTTTATTCTATTGATTCTGGGTATGACAGCTGCAGGATCTCAGCAGCAAATAGCTCCAGGTAAGGGTCTAAACTGAAATCCTGGGGAATCTTTTCTCCAACCCGTCATTGTTCTCTTTATGTGACCGACAATCATCACACAGTTTCATAATACCAAATGTGTGGTTCCTAAGGCTTGGAGGGGTCAACCTACAAAAGCTTGGAGGGAGGAGGAGGATTTAAAACAGAGCCCAATTTTTGGTAAAGAAGCAAAAAAAGGCTTTCCAATTTATTACCTCAGTCTCTGCAAATGGTTGTCTGGATAGAACAATCCAGCAGAATGCCGTCCTTAAAGTTATGGTCAGATTTTTATTTTGCTTGGAAATCAAGCTTTTAATTTTATTCACTATCAAATCAGTTATCATCATTACTCTTACTAGTATTTTTTTTTAAAGATTTTATTTATTTATGTGACAGAGAGACAGCCAGCAAGAGAGGGAACACAGCAGGCGAGAGGGAGAGGAAGAAGCAGGCTCTCAGCTGAGGAGCCTGATGTGGGACACGATCCCAGAATGCCGGGATCACGCCCTGAGCCAAAGGCAGACGCTTAATGACTGCGCTACCCAGGCGCCCCCTTACTAGTATTTTTTGGTTCCCATTTTTCTTTCTAAAAAATCAACTATATTGAGGTATAATTTACATACCATAAAAGGTTTTATGTCCATATTGACAAATATAAGCATATGTGTAAATATCTCACATGAAGAAATGAAGTATTGCCATCGCCCAAAGGGTTCACTTGGGATCCTTCCCATTTCATTCCTATCCCCACCCTCAGTCCCAAGAACACTGGTCTTCTTGCAATCACTATAGATTTGTCTTTTCTAGAGGTTTATATAAACGGAATCAGAGAGTATGTGGTCTCCTGTGTCTGACTTTTTCCATTTAACATAATACCTAGAGATTCATCTGTGTTGCTCCATGTCCCAGTAGTTTTTCCTTTTAACAGAAATATTCCATTGTATGACTATAACACAATTTATTCACACACCTTTTGATGGACATTTGGGTCGTTTCCAAATTTTTGCTAATACGAATAAAGATGTTACTAACCTTGAGGTACAAGCCTTTTGTGGACATATGTTTTCATTTTTCTTGAGTAAATATCTGAGTAAAATTGCTCACATAAGGTTAAGGGAATATTCAACTTTACTGGAAAGTGCCAAATAGTTTTCAAGTGTGGTTGGAACATTTTACATTCCCACCAGCAATATACGAGTGTTGCAGGTGCTCCTATTTTTGCCAACATTTGGCACCTTGTTTATTTGTTTGTGTGTTTGTTTGTAGTCACTGCGTGTATAAGTGGTATCTCATTGTGGTTTTAATTTTCATTTTTCCTATGACTAATGATATTAAGCATTTTTTCACGGGCTTCTTGACCATTCACATATCTTTGTGAAGGGTCTATTCAAATCTTTTGCCCATTTTTAATTGAGTTGATTTATTTTACTGAATTGTAAGAATTCTTCACATATTGTGGATGCAGTCCTTTGTGAGATACACGTATTGTGCTTGTCTCCCAATATGTGGCTTGCCTTTTCATTTTATTAACGGTAATTTTCGAAAAGTAGAAGAGTTTCCTTTTCTTTTTCTTATTATGTTGCTGATCTTTTGCTTGTTTTTTCTTTTTGTCATATCCCTGAATTATGTATGTCAAGAAACTGAGATTATAATTTGCAATAATATATATTGCTAAATATTAAATGGGTAAAAAATTATACCATTATGAAACTGAAACAAGTTCTATAATTATAACAGCCTGTACTAGTTTTCTACAGCTGTTGTAACAAATTACCACAAATGGAGCAGCCTAAGATGACACATATTTATTATCCCACAATTCTGTACATCGGAAATCTGGTTGCATATAGCTCAGGTGGTTCTCTGCTTCCGATTTTAAAAGGCCAAAATCAAGGTGTGAATAGGGCTGCATTCCTTTCTGGAAGTTCTGGAGATGAATCCTTTCTCAGTTTCATTCAGGATGTTGGTAGTGTGCAGTTCTTGCAGGTGTAGGACTCAGGCCCTGGTTCCTTGCTGACTGTCAGCTGGAGATAGTTCTCATGGCTGCCTCCATGTCTGGAGCCTGGCTCCCTTCACAGCCAGCAATGGCAGTTGCGTCCTTCTCAAGGTCTCTGTGTCCTTTTGCCTCATTTCTCCTGTCTTCCTCTTCTGATGCATCTCTCTGACTGACCCTTATGCCTTCCTATTCTACTTATTAAGGGTTCACATGATTAGATGGCACCCACCGAGACAATCCTGAACAATCTCCTTATTGTAGCTTAGCTGATTATTAACCTTAATTATACCTACAAAAGTTCCTTTACAGAAGTACCTAGATTAGTCTTTGATCGGATAACTAGGGGATGGGGATCTCAAAGGAACATCTTTAAAATTCTACCTACCACACTGCCAAACCATTATCTATATTATGTGTGAAAAAAACAACTTAAAATTAGATTCAGCAAGAAGTTGGAACTAGGAATGCTAAGAAGATATTTTAATTGGAAATAATCATGCTAATGTTAAACATTAGCTTATGAATTAGAGATAGTAAGGTAAAATTTACAGATATTCTGCATAGGTATTTTATTCAAATTGTCACTTTTTTTATCTCTACTCACTGTCACATTGAATATGCAAAGAAAAGGAAAACTCTTTCATTTTGCTTCTCTTTGCCCAGCTTGATTTGATGAACACCTTAAACAATTAATAATTTGTATCTGCAAATCCATAGGTCGCGTGAGACTTTTTTGCGAAATTACTAACAGTGGCAGAATAGAAAAAGAAATCATAACTGTAACACATTGTTAAAAGACTGCAAATTGTTCCTCCTCTTTTACCCTTTTTCCCTGCTTTGTCCTTTTTCAAACTGAACTGCTTCTTCAAATCTGAAGAGCAATGTAAGAAATGTGAAAGGTAGAAGAAAGCAAACATAGTGGTGTCATGTTTGCTATACCGGTCATGTTGCTGTATTGGTCTGCTAGGGTTGCCATAAGAAACACCACAAACCAGGTGGGTTAAACAACAGAAATAAATTTCCTCACACTTCTGGAGGCAAAAGTCCAAAATCAAGGTGCCATCAGGGTTAGTATCTGGTGAGTCCTCTCTTCCTGGCTTGCATTGGGCTACCTATTCACTGTGTCTTCGCATGGCCTCTCCTCTGTGCATGTGTGAAGAGAGAGGGTGCTCTAATCTTTCTCCCCCTCTCATAAAGACACAAGTCCTGTCAGACTAAGGTCCTACCTAGTCTTATGATCTTAGTTAACCTTCATTCCCTCCATAAAGGTCCTATCTTCAAACACAGGCACATTGGGGGTTAGGGCTTTAACGTACTTAATTTGGAAGGATACAATTCAGTCTGCATTTTGTGATGGAAAAAAATGACAAATTGAACTCGTTATAAGTTGAAATGTGTTCCCCCCCCAAAAAAAAGATATGATAAAACCCTAATTCCCACTCCCTCAGGATGTGACCTTATTAAGAAATAGGGTCTTCGCAGATATTTTAGAGGTGGTTCATGGGCTTTACTTTAATGATTTAACATAACTGGACCTTTAATAATCTACAAGAGGAGATAGTTACTGCAAAACTCATTCACATCACATCACAGCTCTCTTTAATTGTGGTAAAAAAAAAAACCCACATAATGTGAAATCTACCCTCTCAACAAAATTTTAAGTGCATAGAACAGTATTGTTAACTATAGGCACAACTTTGTACAGTAGATTGATCTCTAGAACTTCTTCACCTTGCATGACTAAAACTTTATACCCATGGAGCAGCAACTTCCAATTTTCCCGTCCACCCAACCTCTGGCAAACACTGTTCTACCTTCTGCTTTAATGATTTTTTTCGATTTCAGATACCTCCAATCAGTGGAACCATGAATTATTTGTCAATCTCTGACTGGCTTATTCTACTTAGCATCACATCCTCAAGATTCATCCATGTTGTAGTATGTGACAGGTGTGATGGTTCATTTTATGTGTCACCTTGACTGTGCATATCTCTGAGTGTGTTTCTGCATGCGATTAACATTTGAATCAGTAGACAGAGTAGAGCAGAGGGCCCTCCCTAATACAGTGGGCCCCATACAATCCACTGAAGACCTGAGCAGAACAGAAAGCTGAATGAGTGGGAGCTCCTCCTGGCTAGCTGCTGGATCTGGGAGATCAGTTCTTTCCTGCCTTTAGACTAAAACTGAAAAATTGGCTCTTCTCAGGTCTTGAGGCTTCCAGCTTTCTGACTGAAATTTACAACATCAGCTCTCTGGGTTCTTAGGCATTTGAATTTGGACTGGAAATACATCATCAGCTCTCCTGTATCTCCAGCTTGCTGGATGCATATCTTGAGATTTCCTAGCCTACATAATTGTGTGAATCAATTCCTTATAATAAGTCTCTGGTTCTATTTCTCTGAAGAACCTGGATTAATACAACAAGATTTCATTCTTTTTATGGATGAATAATATTTCACTGTGTATATGTGCCACATTTTCTTTATCCATTCATCCATCAATGGATATTTAAGTTGTTTCCACCTCTTGGCCATTGTGAATAGTACTGTATGAAACAAAAAGAGTACTAATATCTGTGCAAGATCCTGACTTCAATTATATTTGATAAATACTCAGAAGCAGGATTGCTGGATCATTTGGTATTTCTATTTATAGTTTTTTGAGAAAACCCTGTTTTCCATAGTGCTTTCATAATTTTATATTCCCACCACCAATCACAAGGGTTCAAATTTCTCCATATCCTCCTCAGTATTTGCTATTTTCTGAGTGTTTCTGATTTTGTTTTTCATAGTGGCCACTCTGACTGGTATGAGGTGATATCTCAGTGTAATTTGGATTTGCATTTTACTGATAAGTAATGATGTCAAGCATTTTTTCATATATCTGTTGACTATCTGTATGTCTTCTTTAGAGAAATGCCTATTCAAGTCCTTTGTCCATTTATTTTTTAATTCAGATAATTTGGGGTTTTTTTTGTTTTGTTTTGTTTTCTATTGAGTTGTAACAGTTTCTTACACATTTTGGATATTAGCCCCTATCAGATAATATGGCTTGCAAACATTTTCTCCTATTCCAGGCCTTTTCAATCTGTTGTTTCCTTTGCTGTGCAGAGCTCTTTAGCTTGATGTAGTCCCATTTGTCTATTATGGCTTTTTATGTTGTGTATCAATTAACATATTTTACAGTTATAGTTACTTCTATACTTTTGACTTCTAACTCCTAAAGGATGTATACACTTCTGTTACAGTTTCATAGTGTTCTACATTTGTCTATATTATTAGTGCTTTGTTAGTAAGCTTTATAATTTCTTGTTGTCGTTTGGTATCTTTTTTTCACTTTGAAGGACTTCCTTAGAGGTTCCTTTGCATATGATGAGTCACTTTCGCTGATTTCAAAATTCTCCCTTTGTGGTTTTTGACCATTTGAGTGTCTTGGGGTTCCTACTCCACCGTCTTTATGATGTCACTTCCTGGGTCTTTGTAGATTTAATCAAGTTAAGATGAGACCATTACGGTGGGCCTTAATCCAATATGACTTACAACAAGGTGTTCTTATAGAAAGGGGAAATTCGGATACAGACATACACCAAGGAAAGATAATATGAAGACACACAGGGAGAAGATAGCCATGTGACTACAGTGATGCCAAGGAAGGCCAAGGATGGCTGGCCAATACCAGAAGCAAGAAGAAGCAAGGAAAGACGTTCCCCTGGTGTTGTCAGAGAGAGCATCATTTGCTTGCTGACAGTTTGATTTCAGACTTCTAGCCTCCAGAACTGAGAGACAATAAATTTCTGTTATTTAAGCCACCTAATTTTTGGTTTGGTACTTTGTAATACAACAACCCTAGGAAACTAATACAAGAGCTCCTTTAATAAACTGAGCTGTGCTGAGGATTGTCTCCCACTCACCAAGATAATATGCATAGACACAACCATTTCTGAGTGGTTTCTCTTCTTTCTACAAGAACAACTAAAGAGACTGGGAAAAGGGAATTTAAAAATACAACCGGAGTTATGGAGCTAAAGAGAATGCCTCTTTTGAGAAATTTGTTGAAGTATCCAAACTTGAACTTGATAATGTAATATCAAAAGTAAAATGTTGCAGTAGACAGCTGCTTATTATTTCTTACATCCTCAATAATGTCACGAACTCATCTCTTCACCTTGGTGATCTACCTTCTGAAGGATTTTTAAAGTTCTTTTGTCTTCTGATTGTTTTTACTTAAATAAACATGGATGCAAGAAAAATAAAACAAAAATTAAGCAAATTACAAAGTTATACATAGTAGGGTTGTGACATTTAAGCAAAATATGTTCTAAAGACCCAAATGTGTAAATACCACGGCTGCATAAAATAGAGTGAAATATAACTGAAATATTGAAATGACCAATTAGCACTGAAGTAATTGACATAGCACTTAAAATGTTTCTGCTTCCAAAATAAATATCATATCTATTTCTTGCTTTTCTTTTACTTGTACAGTATACTAGTGGACACCTGCCTTTGCAACAGAACTGAGCCAACACTGAGCTCGACATTCCACTCTTTATGCAAAACATAAATTGTAAATAAAACTTCTTACTTTCTTTCTATTTGCATTTCCAGGACTAGAAGTTCACTTTCCTTTGGTGTCTACTTTTTTTCCACAAAGGAAGAAAGTTTGTCATTTCATAAGAGCAGAGAATAAGAAACCAAAAATGTGGTTACCAGGCCAATTCAAGATGCACTCAGGGGCCAAGTGACACAGTCCCATACACAAGCCTCAGGCATAATGTATGCAAATTTCCGCATGTCATCAACCTTTGAGGTCAAAACCATAATGGAGAATGGTGAATCCACAAACGCCTAGGGGCTACTGTAATTAAAGTTAAGCCTTGACTGACAGTAAATATGGATGATGGGACTCTGTCCAAATCATACCAAGAGAGGGTTATCAGGGGAATTGGCAAGATAGCTTTCTAAATTGTGGGGGGATGGGATAACTGGGTGATGGGCATTAAGGAGGGCACTTGATGTACTGGGCCCTGGGTGTTATATGCAACTGACGAATCACCAAGCTACCCTGAACCTAATAATACACTGTATGTTAACTAACTTGAATTTAAATGAAAGAAAGAAGGAAAGAAAAGGAGAGAAAGAAAAGAAAAGAAAAGAAAAGAAAAGAAAAGAAAAGAAAAGAAAAGAAAAGAAAAGAAAAGAAAAAAAAGAAAGCTGGGTTCCTACAGGATAAATGTTACCTTGAAGAATACTTGGAAGATACCAACATTAAATATCATGCATTAATACTAATCTCAGATTTTAAAAAAATGAAACTAAGAAAAGCAAGAGTATTGAAGAAGAATACATTTATTACTTTGGAGATTTTTTAATTTATAGAGCAATTGGAAAACACAATACTTAAAAGTGCATTAGAACATAAAAGCAATAACTTCTCCCCCCCACCCCGTCAGACCTAAGAAAAGCGTTCTTTCAGTGTGTGTTCTTTATTAAGAACATTCATCTTCATGCCAGTCAGTGCCACCAGTTGGTTTTAAACTCCATGGTAACAACATTAACTACTAGAAATACCAGGAGTAGCAATAAAAATAATAATTATAATAAATGCCTACTTAAGGGAAATTTTCAGTTCCTTCAGGAGTTTGATTTCTCCTTTGTCTCATGGAGGCAAATTATAATAATTGTTTTGTCAGTTGCTACTGGAGATCTTTTAACTTCATATCACATCAATTCAGAGATCCCAAGTCTAACTGTCACTCAGATAATGTTAAATAACTGTTTGGGAGCCTACAGGAAGCTGAAGCTTTCTGATTCCTTTCATTGAGTCCTATGGAATAAAACAGCATTCCCTTGACACAGCAGTTCTCCTAGTCCCACAATACCTCAGGGTTATTTTCAATCAGATACATTGAAAGGATAATGCCTTTTACAACAAGGATGGGCTGAGAAACTCCATATGTAAATATAAGAGCTTGGAGGAGTCCACAGGGAGTGATTTCCCATTCAACAGTAACTGACAATTCTTATGTAATGGAGAATAAAATTTAATCAGTAAATGGGATTCATGGGGAATAATGGATGAACTGTTCTAGTAATTTTAAAAAACCTGTTCTAACTTACCCTTTAAGCGAGCGAGTAGCTGTGTAGGAACAAGAATAAATAATATAGGTCAAAATAGAAAAACAATAAATTTCTAGAGAGTCCTTTATCTTTGGGAATTCTATAAGAACAGGGGCAGCATTTTCCCTGTTCTTTACCACCGTATCTTTAGCATATTACTCAACATGCAGTCGGCATGCAATAAACAATTGTTGGATAACTGGAGGAGAGACATGGTGGCTCTCATAAAAGATCTTTACACAGTTATTTTATTGTTCTTTTAATATTTTATTTATTTATTTGACAGAGAAAGAGTGAGCACAAGTAGGGGGAGCAGCAGTCAGAGGGGGAGAGAAAAGCAAGCTCCTTACTGAGCAGGGAGCCTCAGGACCCTGGGATCGTGACCTGAGCCGAAGGCAAACGATTAACCGACTGAGCCACCCAGGCGCCCCTACACAGTTATTTTGATACAATCTTATCTTGATATTTTTATTCCACCTGTACATGTTTATTATAGTCCAAAATGAAAAGATAGGTGAAAAAGGATAAGTATAACTATTTTCTCTGTTAATTAACCGTGGTGTTTTGGAACAACACTGTGCTAGAGATCAGATAACTTCTGGTGGGATGACCCTATCCCCATCATGATGTGACTATGAATTAGTCAAAATCTGAAGTTTAGAGAATAACATCTTGCAAGAGTTTATTATAGATGAAGTAATCTTAATAGCAACATATACACTGCAATTAGCAAAAGAAGTATTAGTATGCTACCTTGTGTTTTTACAGTACTCTAGCATTTATAAAATCCCTCCATTTATTATCACTCCATTTGCTCATCACAATGATGCCACAAGAAATAAGGAGCTCAACTATCAAACAAAAACCATGTTAACCTTGAGTTAACCTTGAATAAAACGCTAGGAGCCTGCTTCTTCCTCTCCCACTCCCCTGCTTGTGTTCCCTCTCTCGCTGGCTGTCTCTGTCAAATAAATTTTAAAAAATCTTTAATAAAAAAAAAAAAGAAAATTAGTTGCAGTACACTGTCTACTTGCTACATCCAGTGAGGGTGTGACCTCCTACACACACTGCCTCCAGTAGAGAATCTGTTCAGGGAATGGTAAGTTAAGTAACAAGAAACCACAAAGAAAAGATTGCTCCCCTTTATTTATACTGTCATTGTATCAGAGACCTGAACCTTCAGGCTGGGACTATTTAGTCACCAGAGACCTGGTTATTTTGTTTGTCTGTTTGTTTGGGTTTTTTTTATCAAATACAAGCTGCCACTGAAGCATGAATGTTAGGTTTTTCACAAGACGAGGCTTTGTTGTTAGGTGGTTAATGGTCTGAACGGTCTCCTTCAGGCTGTATGCCGCGGTTCCTATTTGCTTCCCTCACGCTATAACCTCAGCTTAGTCATTCAATCAATCTGTCAACGAATACTTCCTGAGGTATTGATTTGAAAACTAGACATTTTGGCGGGAGACGGAAGTTCAGGATAGTGTTTGGTTTTTGCTTTCCTTTTTGGTCTCAGGGCCAAGCTCAGTGCCTCGGTGGGGCGGTACCCAAATTCATGTGCCAAATAAATGAATGCATTCATTTGCCTATTTTATCAAACTTTCTCAAGAGAGTTTTGAAGTACAGTAGAGAAAGTCAGGTCACAAGAGTGTCTGCAGTTCTGGTTTTCCTCTACTTTTTGCTTTAATCTTGAATGCTCGAATCTTAAAAATCTTTTGATTTCCTACTTTAGCCTTCTGACCTGAAACAGGGAGGCAAAAGCACTAAATGCTTCCTCCAGGGCTCACTTCAGGGGGCATTATCGGTCATCCCCAACCCTAGAAGCTCCTAATTTTCCTCAGACTGAGGGAACCACTTGGAAATGGCAATATCCCTTCTTCCCTTGGCTTAAAATTTTCTTGGGATTACATGGAAATCTCATTTACATCCATCTACGGTAGAGCAGTGCTCTGACAATCCAAAACCCTGAATCAAAACAAAACCAAAGTTAGGCAGCCGCAAAATGGCACGTGACTAAATTTACTGTTTGAAACTAATGCAAACTACCGAAAGCTCAGTTATATGTTAGCCTGGTGATCTGTATTATTGGGACTTTACTAGTATCTAGTAATTACTAACATCATTCAATATTTAGTTAATATAATCTGTCATAAAAAGGATGATAGCTTGGTGGCAATGTAAAATGATGCAGGCTCTATAGAAAACAGGATGGAGCTTCCCCCAAAAGTTAAATAGAATTATCATATGATCTAGCAGTCCTACTCCTGGGTATTATCCAAAGGAACTTAAAGCAGAATCTCGAAGAGATGTTTGCGCACCCATGTTCATTGCAGCACTATTCACGAGAACCAAGAGACAGAAGCAACTCAAATGTCCATTGACAGATGCATGAATAAATAAAATGATATATATGCAACATAATATTATTCAGCCTTAAAAAATAAAAGGAAATCCTGTTTTGTGCTACAGACCCTCTCATGAATCTTGACATTCTGCTAAGTGAAATAAGCCAGTCACAAAGACAAATACTATGGGACTCCACTTCTATGAAGTATCTAAATTAGTCAAAAGAAAAGAAACCAAAAGTAGAGTGGTGGTTGCCGGGGGCTGGAGAAGAGGAAGATGGGGAGCTGTTGTTCAATGGATATAGAGTTTCAGCGTCACAAGATAAAACATCTCCAGAGATCTGTTGCACAGCAATGTGAATATAGCTAGCACGACTGAGCTATACACTTAAAAGTGGGTAAGATAGTAAATTTTACGTTATATGTTTTCTAAACATAGTTTTTAAAAAAGGACAATCCTAGTTATGCTGAGACCTAATATTTTCTTAGTTAAAAGAAAGGAGATTGAAGGTTTAGCTTTTAAACCCTGTAATCTCCATATAAAAAGAATTGTTGTAGACTGGACAGAGATTATTTCCAAATTTGCATTGGAGATTGATGCTAAGCCTGCATCACTATGTGTGAATCTTAAAAGGGAGAGTTATTTAAAATAGATTAAATGATGTAGAAAAAAACTTCCAAAAGCTGTAATTGAAAGTGTCAGAAACATTAGCTTTGAAACAAGTAACATTTAATCACATAGATTATACAGAAGCATAAATTTTTGTAGGTTGTTTTCTTCAATCAAATTTACATTTTAATCTGCTGAGACTGTTCATCATTTTTGGCTGTCTGGTACCAAGCAACTTGTCAGAACTTATAAATGCAAACCGCCTACATTGGGAATAGGACTTTTCCTTTAAGCACAACGATGATGAAAGTTTAATTAGAATGCTTCAAGATAGCAGGTGTCTGAGAGTGGTGAAATTAAAATAAAGGGCATTTTGTCTATCTGTATTTCTTTAGCTACTAAATGTTAAAAATTATAATCATTCATGCCTATAAAAACAGCTTGAAGGGCCAATAAAATGTGAAACTTTCCAAAAATGGACACTTGCCAAAGGTGAGAATCTGACAAGATACGTACTGTGGTTGGGAGAGGGAAGCCATGAGACAGACAGATACTCTCTTCAAGGGTTGGGCTGGGAGAGGAGAGTTACTGGTCATTTTGGAGGACCTGCTAAGACAGGAGGGTCCCAAGGAGAAAGAACCCTCATATAGCTACAGATCGTGGCAGTTCTCTTAGTTAAGTGTTAAATTCCAACTGTTCTCCACAGTTGTCCACGGAATTTGTTTTCAATATTACCAGGTTCTGGAGAAATTCTTGGTTTTACTGGCCTCTCAGAGGGCTGCTGTTGGACTCTCAATAAAGCACAACCACATGTGGTTGTTGAGGTCGTGGTAACAAAGTGTAGTTTGTTGTGTACGTGTTTATTTGTATTCTTTTCCATGACACAAATGCCACCAGGTACAAATACCATAAGGGAGAATAGTTGAAAAATGTGGGTGAATCTGTACAAAGGCAGAACCTTCCCAGAACATGTATCTTTGGGCCAACAATGGCAGTAGCATGGATTTAAATATAATAGTGAGTCAAGTCACAGAAGACATGGCATAAATTGCTTCTGTTGTTACTTAGTGCATGAGAAAGCAGTTCCTTGGGAATGGCCAATGAGGAGACCGTAACATCACCAACAAGCATGGACTGCAAACCTACTTATAAAGCATCAAGCTGGTGCCCGAGTGACCCAACCCGGAGGAAATCATCCCTGTCCTCCACAGTGACAGATATATATCCAAGGAAATGGAGAACAAGTATCATGAAGACTCAAAGAAAGAATAAATTACTTCCTATTAGAAATTATTTTATACAGAGACCCTGTCTTACCCTTTCTCTTTCTCTCTCCCTCTTTCTTTCTTTCTTTCTTTCTTTCTTTCTTTCTTTCTTTCTTTCTTTCTTCCTTTCTCTTTATTTCTACTACTGGGGAACTATCTGAATTGAATAAAAAAAATATGGGAGTCGAGTTAAGATGGCGGAGGAGTAGGGTACCCCTTTTTCAGCCGGTCCCCTGAGGCGAGTTGGATACGTACCAGACCATCCTGAACATCCACGGAATCAGCCTGAGACACAGGAAGATACACCTGGATCTCTACAAATGAACATCTCCAGTGCTGAGTATTGAGGTACGAAGCGGGGAGCCGTGAAACCGCGCACAGATATTGGAAGATAAACGGAAGGGGAGGGAGCCGCCACATTCAGGCGCCGGGAAGCGGTAGCCACCTGCACGGGGGAGCGGGCGGACTCATGGACGGCACCCGAAGAGAGAGCAGACTGAGACTGTGAGCTGGGGAACGCATGCCATCAAAATAAAACGGAGCTCTGGTGCACTCACTGGAACCAGACTGAGACCAGGAACTCTGGGAACGCACGCAGAGGGGCTGGCGACTGGCGGCTGGCGGGGTTAGAAACACAAAGGACAGAGACGTGCCAGCCCTGGAAGTGAGGGCTGGGACACCCGTGTGGGGCGCACATCCCGGGACACTGCAGGGTTGAGCAGCACCAACAGAAACAGAGTTAAAGTGGCCAGAACATCAGTGGAGAACGGTCCGCGATCCCTCTGTTCTGAGATAGAGGCTGAGATTCGGCCACTGCTGCTCTGACTCTCAGAAGAGGCACAGCAAACCGCCAGGGAAAGCTGCCAGAGAACAAAAGCCTGGAAATACCGGCTCACAGGGTGCCCATCCCCATCCCCCCTCGCAAGGGACACAGAGACTCTACCCAAACAGGGTTTTCTGAGTACCTGCAGGCAGGCCCCTCCCCCAGAAGGCAGGCTGAAAAATCAAGAAGCCCACAACCCGGAGCGCCTGAGTGGCGCAGTCACCAAGCACCTGTCTTCGGATTAGGGTGTGATCACAACGCTCCGTAAGGAGTCCTTCATCGGGCTTCTCCACCGGGAACCTGCTTCTTCCTCTCCCACTCCTCTGCTTGGGTTCCCTTTCTTGCTGACTGTCTCTCTCTCTCTCAAATAAATAAATAAACTCTTTAAGGAAGAAGCCCACATCCCTAAGATCTCTATAAAACAAGGGCGCACGGCCTGGGTCCCAGTCAACACTTGGGCTCTGGACAACCCTGCAATCTCTCTTCATCAGAATGACGAGAAGGAGAAGTCCCCCCCAGCAAAGAAAAGATAATGAGTCTGTGGCCTCTGCCACAGAATTGGCCTCGGCCACAGAATTAATACATATGGATGTATCCCAATTATCAGAAATGGAATTCAGAGCAACAATGGTCAAGATGATGAGTAAACTTGAAAAAAGCATCAGAGAAAGCGTTGCTGAGAATATAGAATCCCTAAGGGCAGAAATGAGAGCGAATCTGACAGAAATTAAAAATTCTATGAGCCAAATGCAGTCAAAACTAGAGGCTCTGACGGCCAGGGTCACCGAGGCAGAGGAACGCGTTAGCGAATTGGAGGATGGGTTAGTAGAAGAAAAAACGAAAATAGAAGCTGGTCTTAAAAAAATCCACGCCCACGAATGTAGATTACGGGAGATTACTGACTCTATGAAACGATCCAATGTCAGAATCATCGGCATCCCTGAAGGGGTGGAGAAAAACAGAGGTCTAGAAGAGATATTTGAACAAATTGTAGCTGAAAACTTCCCTAATCTAGCAAGGGAAACAAGCATTCGTGTCCAAGAGGCAGAGAGGACCCCATCCAAGCTCAACCAGGACAAACCTACGCCACGGCATGTCATAGTGCAATTCGCAAATATTAGATCCAAGGATACAGTATTGAAAGCGGCCAGGGCAAAGAAATTTCTCACGTACCAAGGCAAAGGTATCAGGATTACGTCAGACCTGTCTACAGAGACCTGGAATGAGAGAAAGGCTTGGGGGGGCATTTTTAAAGCTCTTTCAGAGAAAAACATGCAGCCAAGGATCCTTTATCCAGCAAAGCTGTCATTCAGAATTGATGGAGAAATAAAGACGTTCCAAAATCGCCAATCATTAACCAATTTCGTAACCACGAAACCAGCCCTACAGGAGATATTAAGGGGGGCTCTATAAAGGTAAAAAGGCCCCAAGAGTGATACAGAGCAGCAAGTCACAACCGATACAAAGACTTTAAAGAGAAATGGCATCATTAAAATCATATCTGTCAATAATCTCTATCAATCTAAATGGCTTAAACTCTCCCATAAAACGCCACAGGGTTGCAGATTGGATAAAAAGACATGACCCATCCATTTGCTGTCTACAAGAGACTCATTTTGAACCCAAAGATGCATTCAGACTTAGAGTAAGGGGATGGAGTACCATCTTCCACGCAAATGGACCTCAAAAGAAAGCTGGAGTAGCAATTCTCATATCAGATAGACTGGATTTTAAACTAGAGGCCATAGAGAGAGATACAGAAGGGCACTATATTATTCTTAAAGGAAGTATTCAACAAGTGGATATGACAATTATTAATATATATGCCCCCAACAGGGGAGCAGCAAGATACACAAGCCAACTCTTAACCAAAATAAAGAGACATATAGATAAGAACACAGTAATAGTAGGGGACCTCAACACCCCACTATCAGAAATAGACAGAACACCCTGGCAAAAACTAAGCAAAGAATCAAAGGCTTTGAATGCCATACTCGACGAGTTGGACCTCATAGATATATATAGAACACTACACCCCAGAACCAAAGAATACTCATTCTATTCAAATGCCCATGGAACATTCTCAAGAATAGATCATGCTCTGGGACACAAAACAGGTCTCAGCCAATACCAAAAGATTGAAATTATCCCCTGCATATTCTCAGACCACAACGCTCTGAAATTGGAACTCAACCACAAGGAAAAACCTGGAAGAAACTCAAACACTTGGAGGCTAAGAACCATCCTGCTCAAGAATGACTCGATAAACCAGGAAATCAAAAAACAAATTAAACAATTTATGGAGACCAACGAGAATGAATACACAACGGTCCAAAACCTATGGGATACTGCAAAGGCAGTCCTAAGGGGGAAATACATAGCCATCCAAGCCTCACTCAAAAGAATAGAAAAATCTAAAATGCAGTTTCTATATTCTCACCTCAAGAAACTGGAACAGCAACAGAGGGACAGGCCTAACCCACTGACAAGGAAGGAGTTGACCAAGATTAGAGCAGAAATCAATGAATTAGAAACCAGAAGCACAGTAGAGCAGATCAACAGGACTAGAAGCTGGTTCTTTGAGAGAATCCATAAAATTGATAGACCACTGGCAAAACTTGTCCAAAAACAAAGAGAAAGGACTGAGATTATTAAAATTATGACTGAAAAGGGAGAGGTCACGACCAGCACCATTGAAATTGCAAGGATTATTAGAAACTTTTATCAACAGCTATATGCCAAAAAACTAAACAATCTGGAAGAGATGGAGGCCTTCCTGGAAACCTATAAACTACCAAGACTGAAACAGGAAGAAATAGATTTCTTAAATAGGCCAATTAACTATGAAGAAATTGAGTCAGTGATAAACAACCTTCCAAATAATAAAACTCCAGGCCCAGACGGTTTTCCTGGGGAATTCTACCAAACATTCAAAGAAGAAATAATACCTATTCTCCTAAAGCTATTTCAAAAAATAGAAACAGAAGGAAAGCTACCAAACTCATTCTATGAGGCTAATATTACCTTGATCCCCAAACCAGGCAAAGACCCCCTCAAAAAGGAGAATTACAGACCGATTTCTCTAATGAATATGGATGCCAAAATCCTCAACAAGATCCTTGCTAATAGAATCCAACAGTACATTAAAAGGATTATCCATCATGACCAAGTGGGATTCATACCTGGGATGCAAGCATGGTTCAACACTCGCAAATCAATCAATGTGATACATCATATCAACAAGAAAAGACTCAAGAACCATATGATCCTCTCAATTGATGCAGAAAAAGCATTTGACAAAATACAGCATCCTTTCCTGATTAAAACCCTTCAGAGTGTAGGAATAGAGGGTACATTTCTCAATCTCATAAAAGCCATCTATGAAAAGCCTACTGCAAGCATTATTCTCAATGGGGAAAAGCTGGAAGCCTTTCCCTTAAGATCAGGAACACGACAAGGATGCCCACTCTCGCCACTATTATTCAACATAGTACTAGAAGTCCTTGCAACAGCAATCAGAAGACAAAAAGGGATCAAAGGTATCCAAATCGGCAAAGAAGAAGTCAAACTGTCTCTCTTTGCAGATGACATGATACTCTATATGGAAAACCCAAAGGAATCCACTCCCAAACTATTAGAAGTTATAGAACAATTCAGTAAGGTGGCAGGATACAAAATCAATGCCCAGAAATCAGTTGCATTTCTATACACGAATAACGAGACTGAAGAAAGAGAAATTAGGGAATCCATCCCATTTACAATAACACCAAAAACCATACGTTACCTTGGAATTAACTTAACCAGAGACGTAAAGGACCTATATCCTAGAAACTATAGATCACTTTTGAAAGATATTGAGGAAGACATAAAAAGATGGAAAAATATTCCATGCTCATGGATTGGAAGAATTAACATAGTTAAAATGTCCATACTACCCAGAGCAATCTACACTTTCAATGCTATCCCGATCAAAATACCGAGGACATTTTTCAAAGAACTGGAACAAATAGTCCTTAAATTTGTATGGAACCAGAAAAGGCCCCGAATCTCCAAGGAACTGTTGAAAAGGAAAAACAAAGCTGGGGGCATCACAATGCCGGATTTCGAGCTGTACTACAAAGCTGTGATCACAAAGACAGCATGGTACTGGCACAAAAACAGACACATCGACCAATGGAACAGAATAGAGAACCCAGAAATGGACCCTCGGCTCTTTGGGCAACTAATCTTTGATAAAGCAGGAAAAAACATCCGGTGGAAAAAAGACAGTCTCTTCAATAAATGGTGCTGGGAAAATTGGACAGCTACATGCAAAAGAATGAAACTTGACCACTCTCTCACACCATACACAAAAATAAACTCCAAATGGATGAAAGACCTCAATGTGAGACAGGAATCCATCAAAATTCTAGAGGAGAACATAGGCAACAACTTCTATGACATCGGCCAGAGCAACCTTTTTCACGACACATCGCCAAAGGCAAGAGAAATAAAAGATAAAATGAACTTATGGGACTTTATCAGGATAAAGAGCTTCTGCACAGCCAAGGAAACAGTCAAAAAAACTAAGAGACAGCCCACGGAATGGGAGAATATATTTGCAAAGGACACCACAGATAAAGGACTGGTATCCAAGATCTACAAAGAACTTCTCAAACTCAATACACGAGAAACAAATAAACAAATCATAAAATGGGCAGAAGATATGAACAGACACTTTTCCAATGAAGACATACAAATGGCTAACAGACACATGAAAAAATGTTCAAAATCATTAGCCATCAGGGAAATTCAAATCAAAACCACACTGAGATACCACCTTACGCCAGTTAGAATGGCAAAGATAGACAAGGCAAGAAACAACAATTGTTGGAGAGGATGTGGAGAAAGGGGATCCCTCCTACATTGTTGGTGGGAATGCAAGTTGGTACAGCCACTCTGGAAAACAGTGTGGAGGTCCCTTAAAAAGTTAAAAATTGAACTACCCTATGACCCAGCCATTGCACTACTGGGTGTTTACCCCAAAGATACAGACGTAGTAAAGAGAAGGGCCATATGCACCCCAATGTTCATAGCTGCATTGTCCACAATAGCCAAATCATGGAAGGAGCCGAGATGCCCTTCAACAGATGACTGGATTAAGAAGCTGTGGTCCATATATACAATGGAATATTACTCAGCTATCAGAAAGAATGAGTTCTCAGCATTTGCTGCAAAACATGGACGGCACTGGAGGAGATAATGCTAAGTGAAATAAATCAGGCAGAGAAAGACAATTATCATATGATTTCTCTCATCTATGNGATTTCTCTCATCTATGGAACATAAGAACTAGGAAGATCGGTAGGGGAAGAAAGGGATAAAGAAAGGGGGGGTAATCAGAAGGGGGAATGAAGCATGAGAGACTATGGACTCTGAGAAACAAACTGAGGGCTTCAGAGGGGCGGGGGTGGGGGAATGGGATAGGCTGGTGATGGGTAGTAAGGAGGGCACGTATTGCATGGTGCACTGGGTATTATACGCAACTAATGAATCATCGAACTTTATATCAAAAACCAGGGATGTACTGTACGGTGACTAACATAATATAATAAAAAAACATTAAAAAAAGATATAAATTCCTATATGTATAGTGCTCAGTTTAAATATATGCACTATTAAAATTCTGTTTTATCTGCCAAATTTCTTCTACAACATCTATGTAGAGTACCAGAGGAAGGAAAGGAGCAGAAAAAATATTTGAAGAAATAATGACTGAAAATTTCTCAAATTTACTGAAAAACAATAACCTATACATCCAGAAAGCCCAGTGAACTCAAAGGAAGATAAATTAAAAGAGATCCACAGACGTATCACAGTAAAAATGGTCAAGCACAGGAGAAAATCTTGAAAGGAGCAAGAGAAAAATGACTTGCTACTTACAAGGTACTCCCAACAAGATTAATGGCTGACATATCAGCAGAAACAACAGAAACCAGAAAGCAGTGGGATGCCATATTCAAAGTGCTCAAAGAAAAAGACTATCGACAAAGAATCCTATATCCAGCAAAACTATCTTTCAAATATGAAGGTGAACTAAAGACATTATTAGATAAACAAAAACCAAGAAAATTTGGTTGTTTGTAGACCTCTCTCACATACTAAAGGAAGTATTCAGGCTAAAAGCAAGGGAGCCTATGTGGTAATTTGAATCCACCTGAAAAGACAAAGAGCACCAATAAAATCAGTTTAAATGAGGAAAAAAAATCCATAAAAAAATTAAAATATAAATTAGAAAACATTCACTTAATGCAAAAGAAAGCAATAAAGGACAAGCAGAGAAACTAAGGTCATACATAAAACAAAAAGTAAAATAGCAAGTAAATCAAACCATATCAATAGTTAACATTAAATGCTGAGTGGAGGGGCACATGGGTGGCTCAGTCATTAAGGGTCTGCCTTCAGCTCAGGTCATGATCCCAGGGTCCTGGGATGGAGCCCCGCATTGGGCTCCCTGCTCAGGGGGAAGCCTGCTTCTCCCTCCCCCACTCCCCCTGCTTGTGTTCCCTCTCTCACTGTGTCTCTCTGTCAAATAAATAAAATCTTTAAAAAAATAAAAATAAAAAATAAAAAAAAAATTAAAAAGAATAAAAAATACGATACTTACATTTTATTAACATAAGGATGGTAATTAATAGCTCCTTAACTCCATGATAATAACAGTAAACTGCAAAATCTATTTACTTTAGCACTAGGGTAAGATAAATGTTACTCATAAGTCTAGTACTGAGTGGTAATTGTAAGGGAGACCAGGAAGTCACAATTAGTAGAGTTCTTTGCTTATTATTCCTTCCTTTTTTAAGACTGTTCCCCTATTCCCTGTGCTTAATTCCTTACAGCCCAAGGGAGAATGAGTTTACCAGATAGCTTCTTTCTGTTACAGTAGGAATCAGCACAGATAGGCTGGGGGAGGGGTGTTGGGGCAGTTTAAGATGAGCTCAGTCTTGGCTCCCTTGAGTCTGAGATGTTCATGAACCACCCAAGTGGAAGTGTAGAAGAAGAGCTTGCCCATTCACACCCAGAGTTCACAATGGAGATCCAGACAGAAGACAGAGGTTGATGTATGGAGGGTAGTTGATGTTGGCACACTGGATCAGATCACCAAGGGAAACCATGCAGTGTGACATGAGAAGAGGTGAAGAATGGAGCTCTGTATGCTGGTGTTTGAGTTTCCCAGGGAGCAGCCTCTGACACAGAGTTTTGTGCTTAGGATGTTTATTGAGGAGTGCACTTGGAATCCACACCTACAGAAAGGGTGTGGAGGAAGCAGGGTTAGGCAGAGGGAGAAGTTGAGTTGCAATGCCGCCTCCAGGTGGAATGACCTGGCCCAAATTACCAGCCCTTTATGCTCTGCCTTCATCAGTTAATCATTGGATATGTGTCCTCAGAACAGTGTGGACATGAAGGCCTTCTTTGCAGCTGAAGCCACATCAGGCTGAGCTGAAAGCAGTCCCTGTCTGTACTCCCAGCAGTTACAGTAACAAGTTCTTTCCTATAGAGGGACCTGGGCAAAATGTCCCCATGTCCACCACACCGAGAAACGCAGAAATGTAAGGGGTGAGCAGAGAAAGAAAAGTCTAACATTCAGAAGTTCTAAAGAGCAGGTAGAGAAGTAGTAAGACAATAAACAGCTTGTGCAATGTTGGGAGAGCTAGAGGCCAGAAGGAGGGAGTGGGCAACAATATTAAGAGCAATTTTTAAAAAACAAATAAAATAAGGACCATCAAGTGTAGATAAATGTCAAGAGTTTATAGCTACCAGTAGAGGTACAGGCTTTTACATGAAGATGAAGCACTAATGGTCCAAAAATGGCACAGAATATAAAAAGTTACTGAGATTAAATCTTAACCCAATACTATGTGAGGTTGGAAGAATAGGCCAAATCCGCTTAAATGGGCCAGTTCAGATCAAATGTCTTCACGGGGATGTCAGGTTTCAGTTAAGGCAAGAGTTCCAAGTGGTTTCCAATATCAAAGGTTTGGTTCACCACATCAAATATTCCAAAGCACACCAGGAAAGCTTAGAAGGGGGAAGAGGGAAGGGAATGGAAGGACAGAGAAGGCAGGGGCAGGGGAATGAGCTATATGATTTTGACCCAGGTGAAAATGTTCACCCAGCAGCCTGGAGTGGAGTGAGATTATAGGAAAGAAGGAATGCTCAAAGAGGGTTCTAGTGCTTTAGATGGGAAATTGAGGCATGGGAAGATTTCTAACCTCAAGATTGCCAAAATTACTTGTGTCCGCAGGCCCAGTCTAAAAAGCCCTCTAGGGAAGGAGTCAATCATTTTGCTTGATTGAGGGTGTTGCAAGGGACATCTCAGGTGAACGACAACAGGGTTGACTTGTTTTCAGGATTTCTACAAACATTAAATTCAGCAGAAGCCCTCAGTGGTTGAGAGCAGTCTTGGAAGGCATCAATGGGTGTATTCCATTTTTTAAAAATATTTATTTATTTATTTTGGCGGGGAGGGGCAGAGGAAGAGACTCTTTCGGGCAGACTCCCCACTGAGCCCAGAGCCCTATGCAAGACTTGATCCCAAGACCCATGAGATCATGACCTGAGCCAAAACCAAGAGTCTATCACACTTCAAGGACTGAGCCACCCAGGCAACAACAATGGGCATATTCTTAAAGAACTACCACAATGGCAACATTCCTTTTCCCTTTTTTCCTGCTCTATTTTGTTCCATGTATTAAATAATAAATATTTATTGAGAATTTATAGCTCCAGATAGCTGTCCCAGAGCTTGAGGATTCAGAGATAAATAAAGCACATCCCCCATCCTCCAGATGCTCAGAGCACAAAAATTCTAGCATAGTTACAACTGTCACGAAAAATGCTTTTGACAGTCATGCAAACAAGCACTCACAACCTGGAATAAATCAGAGCCAGTCACATATCAAGCTGCTGATAATTAAGGATTTTAATAAAAGTTGAGAAATATCCCTTGGCACCATTCTCCACACATTACCTATTTCTGCTGCTCACTGCTGTCAGGTGTAACATTGCAAAGATATTATTGAGGAAAGGATAGTGAAAGTAGAGTCAGTGACAGATTTTTAGAGAAAATACCTGCATAATTATTATTCTACTCATTGCCACATCAGTCTGGAAGAGCAGAACATGCCAACTGTTTCAGCCACCTACCTTCTAGTCAGGCTTCCGACTCACTAGGCTAGAAGGGATCACTTGTCTTTCATGCCTATCCTGGATCATAACTGATCTACTTGTTCCATCCTCCACTTCCTCTCTTCTTATCAGCTTGCAAGTGTTGGCAGAACACTGCAGACTACGGACTGATTTGGGAGCCGACCCCAAAACAAGCTCAGGCTACCCTTCTCCCCATGATCCATGGTCACCTCTCACCAAAACTACGTTCTCACTAGTGAATAATGGCTCTAGCCTCACATCTTGGCAAGGGGTTTTAGGTCTCATCACCAGGGCAAATATTAAATTGCTATAATTTATGCATGAGACTTTTATTGAGTGTTTGCTAGGGGTCAGAAATCAAGATGAGTAAGACGTGGTCCCTTCACTAAAGAATAGAGGAGGGAAAACCAACAAAATATTCTCTGAGAGAAAAATGGATTGCTTAGGAAGCAAGCATGAGACATGGACAAAATCATTCCACTAACTTCTTTCATGGAATAATAAATGCCTGAAAATAGTTAACAGCTAATGATGTAACCTATTCCCTATCATCGACAGGATCCCGGTATTATAAGTCAAACTCTATTTGCATGATTATCCATACAAATATTTAACATATGTGAACATATACCACTCATTCATATAGTAATCATACACATAGAGATGTTCAATTCTGAAACTTAAGTGTATCGTGTATACATTTCACTTATTAATATTTGTTCAGCACCAATTCTGTGCAGAGATCTGTTAGACACTAAGAGACTTACAAGATGAATTAGACACAAAGTCTCTTTTAAAAAGCTTCCATTTAAATAATCAATATTAACTTTTTTATGGGCAGTTTTCACCAAATTTGGAAGACATATTTGGAATGTACTGCCTTAAAATACAGATCATGTGGCATACTAGAAATTCACTCAGGGGGGACCAGAGAATCCCTCAATCAGATAGGCTGCCTTCCCAGATATTAGCTATTTGGAGCCACCCATCATCTAATGGTACCTTGTTTTTTGGAGAGAGGCATTTCTTCTTCTTTGCATGCAATGTTAGCAAGATGGTAAATCAAGGTATCTAGCTGTCTCACGAGAGACGCTGAAGGGCCTCCTATGAATGCTCCCCACCTCTGAGAACAGCCAGAGGCAGGGAAGTGAACAAAAATTGACCAAACAGCCTCTCTCTCCCAAGACGTAGAATTTTGAACAGAGTAATCCAGAAAAAGAATAAATTACTGGAGCTGGCATACCCAGTGGTGAATTCAGAGTGAGGTTGGCTGCTTCCCCTGGCAGTGAGATCTGTGGTAGGTTCTGGTCTCTATTTTATGCCTGGTTCTTCAGCCTTCCATGGGATTTTGTAAGTTTCCCTATGGTCTTTTAATAAATTACCTTAAAAAAAATTCATCCGGGGCGCCTGGGTGGCACAGCGGTTAAGCGTCTGCCTTCGGCTCAGGGCGTGATCCCGGCTTTATGGGATCGAGCCCCACATCAGGCTCTTCTGCTGTGAGCCTGCTTCTTCCTCTCCATCTCCCCTGCTGTGTTCCCTCTCTCGCTGGCTGTCTCTATCTCTGTCAAATAAATAAATAAAATTAAAAAAAAAATTCATCCAGCCACCATTCTGTTGCTTTCAACTAAAGAACCCTAAGTGATACCATAGGCATCTCCCAAGGACAGCTAGAGGTCCACATGGCTGCTAATGGGAAGAGAAATACAAAAGTCACTTATACGCAGAGATTTCAAATATGAGTCCCATAGTGTAACTCATCAGACATTCCAAACTCCAGACATCGCTTTGTGACAGAGCTGCTTCTCACCTGGACTCCTTGATGTAGAAATAAGGATTTATTTACTTAATGATGGCTAACAATTGTCTTGAAAATGTAGAACTCAAATACAACATAATTAAAATTCAGTTGGAAAGGAGGTCATTACTACAAAAGGACCGGTAAAGTGTTACGAAATGCCAAGGGAAGAAACTGTGAAAAAGCCAAGGAGACATCTCAAAGGAGAGGATATTGAGCCAGGTGATCAAAGGAGTTCACAATTGGGGAATAAGACAAACAAGTAAGTCATAGAGGCACGAGATTATGGATGTTGAGTAGATAAACTTGGCTAAAGCTTAGGGTAAGTGGTGAGAGGCAATGGAAAGTCAAGGTTGGAAAAGCAGTTTGTTGATACAACTAAGGGACACATAAGTTTCATATCTATATCTACTCTAATCAATGGTGTGTGTGTGTATATACCACACGAAAGCAAGCACTGAACTTCACGTACCATTCTATGTGTTGAACTGTCTAGGTTTCAGTGGAATCTACTAAGTTTAGGTATCTAACTTTAGTGAATTGCAGAGAGGTTCTTTTCTCATGACTTGCTATGTGCCTTTGAGAGGTTTTAAGGAAACCTGACACAGTTAATCTTGTGTTTGTATTGCCTTCTCTGGAAACCACTGAAATCAAGTCTAGATACCACGTCCATGAAATACGTAGTCTGTGATGGGCATGTGGCAGGTGCATGGTAAACAGCAGCTTCTTGCTCCACGACTTTCTTCATTAAGGCTTTGGTGAAGCATTTCTATGATCTTCAAAAGTATCTTCATGGATCCTACCTTCCTTCAATTATCATTCTTTTCCTAGTCTAGAAATGTGTGTCATCATTTTCTAAATATATGTTTTAAAATTTGGAAAGCAAACTGGACACAATATTCTCTAGAATCAGAATATCAGTGGTTCTTCCCAACTGTGGTAGGTAACAAATATACAACCCAGTCATAAATACAGGATGCAAAAGATGTAGCTTTATTTTCTAAAATTCGCCTTAAGTTTCAACCCTCATTCCATCAGTCCATGGCATGTGTTAAATACTCAACATCTGTTTGTTAAATGGATCAATAAATGAATGAATAAATGAATTTGTTAGCACACCTTTAGTCAGCAAGTTCAACTCCCTACCTAGTGCATTAATCTTTTTGGACAATGAGGCACCCAACTCTTGTAAGCCTTTCTAGTTTTTTGCTACCTTTGAAAGATAAATTGACATTTTACTATAGTTGTGGCCAATAAGAAAACCATGCGTCCTAGTCTTCTAAGCTAGTTTGGATTTTAAATATTCTATCCTAATGGTCAGATCACAAAAGTCACAGGATTTTGTGTTTCAGGAAATACGATCACTGTATATAATTTCTATTGTTACTATCACACCTAGATTATCCTCATCACATTTGGTTTTCTTCCTTCCTTTTTTATCCTCTAAGGTTTTTCTAGGAAAATCAAGAGACAAGCTGACCAAGAGTGAATGGAGCAGCGGGCAAGACAAAGAGATGCCCCAAAACTATCACGAGAGGCAGGTTGACAATAAGCCTCTACAGCACTGAAGACAGCCTGGTTGTGCGGGGGAATTGGGCCGACCACCTGGGTAGCCTGTGGGTCAGAAGGAGGAGTGGTCCAACAAAGAGAGGCAAAGAGTCAGCCCAGGTCACTGAGCTCTTACTGACCTAAGCAATGAATGCGATGCCCTCAGGTCAGGGCCCTTACTGGGCAATCGTAAATTGATGGCTACACACATTGCAGCACCCCAAGACTTAAGTCTGTGGCCTTTGGCAGCCTTTGATTCAGAGATATCCAGTAATTGGGGTAATCAAGGCTTTGCATAAGCTGAAAATACTGAACCAAAGAAAACCAATTAACTTGGGAGTAGTTTTAAATCAACTTTTTTCCCCCTATAATCACTCTGCCTTGTGTTTTAGCTCCGTGCTTTTCAAATATATGTGAATTGCAAATGGATTTGCACACAGTCTCCATTTTGACTCAGCAGGAGACAAATGGTCTTCTTAGGTTCTTCTGGTTCCTTCCAAACAGTCCAAGAGCAAAGGTCTCAGATCTCAACTGTCAAAAGTTAAATTTGCAACCAGCTTAGGACCTCAAGGTCACACTCTTCAGAGACTCATTTTTCTTTAGGATTTAATCAGGACACGTAATATCCCCATATTACATCTGTGGACAGAGATTCCAAGAAGTGATGGTAATTGCCCAATGTCACTGATGGAGGTAAAGTGCCCCAATTCTACCAACACTTGCTGGTAATGTCAGCTGTTCTCTCTGTATTTCTGAACTCAAAATTGTTTCCCGTGGCTCCTCTTGACTCACCGAGAAAAAAAAGCTTGCAAGGATAAGGGCCATAGGGAAAGACTATAGGTGAGAATTTCTCAGTTACAGGTAAGAATTTCCTCAAATTTGGAATTGTCTAGCCCCGGCCTTGCACTAAACGTTCAAATTCTGGAATTTCAAATTCTGTGTACTTTCTCTTTAAGACAGTCTACAGAGTAGGTAGTCGAGGATTTACAAACATCAGAGGGCTCTGAGCAGATTCTGTAAAGGTATTATTCTTTTTAAAACACCTATTTCCTGGTTTGTAGCAGAGTGTTAAAATGATTGATGAACAAATAAGTTCATAGTAGTTGAAGCAAACAGTGCTTACCCAGCTGAACCAACTACAAATCATACATCATTTTTTAGCATTAAATCCTTTGTGTGTTGCAAAAAAATAAAAAATAAAAAGCCACACACCCACAATTCTTAATGACAACACAGAGGGAAATGGGTGATTTTTGCATCAATCAAATGCTACTGTTTTTCTTAGAAACAATTCCCAACCCAAAAGGCCTCTGTCATGGTGAGCTGTGGGCTAGATGTCTTATTCCTCCTTTCTGGGCTACTTCCAGAAACATTTGCAGTAGTACAAACACATCTTTCATCCTTAATACACTTACAACTGAAGATGAAAAAAGCACACTGCACTGCTATCAAGATACTAACCTCATTCATCTTGAAATGCTACTGAAGCAGCTCATGGCTTTAGTACTGAAGAGTTTTCAAGTCAGCCCTGTACATGTTCGTTAAGCACCTCTATTTTCAGGGTGTGCAGCAGAGACACAGAGATGAATACAACTGAAACACAGCCCCTGTGCATTTTATTTTGTAGTTAGGGAGATGTCAGAGATAAAGAAGGAAAGAGTGACCACAGAGTGTGGATAAATGCAATGACAAGTGTGCCTACGAGAGACAGAAGAGTCCTAGAGGGGGCCCTTATCACCTGCTTGGAGTGGTCAGTGGGGACTTCCCAGAGGAGGTGAGGTCAGAACAGGACTTTAAAGAATCAAATCGGTAGTAGGTCTCATGGTCAAGAACATGGGTGTGCCCTATGGGGACAAGGAGTAACACGTGTAGAGCTATGACTGGCAGCAACTGGGGGCTGTTGAAATATAAAGGAAGGGGTGCTGAGATCTGTCAGAATGAAGTGGGAGGGAAAACACGAGGAAGCCTTTATGGCATGGGGACGAAGAGAGCTTTATTTATTCAAATCTTCCAAAAAGTAGCCATACTCTTCCTCTCTCTCTTTTGAAAATTCCTGATATGTATTCCTTTGGGCGGTACCTACTGGAGAGAAAAGGCTACCAAATATTGAAGGCAGAATTATTTTTTTCCGGGGCACATGGGTGGATCAGTCGTTAAGCGTCTGCCTTCGGCTCAGGTCATGATCCCAGTGTTCTGGGATCGAGCCCCCCATCAGGCTCCCTGCTCAGTGGGGAGCCTGCTTCTCCCACTCTCACTCCCCCTGCACGTGTTCCCTCTCTCGCTGCTTCTCTCTCTGTCAAATAAATAAATACAATCTTTAAAAAAGAAAAAAAAAATAATTATTTTTTCCCAAATAGATATATTCCTTCCCCTCCAGTACGGGTTTCCACAAAACTCAAGGTCACAGTTGCCTAGTGGTTAGAGCAAATTGGCTTTGGAGTCAGGCAGGTCTGAGTGCAATTCTGCATCTACCATGTATGTCCTGAAAAGTTATTTAAACCTTTAAATTTATGTTTTCCTACCCTTATTATGGCTGCTATGAGAATTAAATGACACGTACATACCACAGCGTCTGGAGTGTAATAAGTATCAGAACACAATAGCTACTGCCATTATCATTATTTTTTTTATTGGCAGTTTCCTAGCATAACATTGTGTTTGTGTCAGGTGGGTAAATAAACTGTCTCACTGTAAATCCCTCCAACTAAGCTCAATGGCAAATAGATTGGATACGGTGGAGCTCGCTTCACCCCCGGGAGCCTTAAAATGTGCTAAGGAGAGAAACCACCAGGGTCCTAAAGACAGGACCCTATCCCCAACTTACCCTGTCACCTGCCTCCAGTGGGAACTCTCTCGGGTCCCCGAATGATTAAGCAAAAATGCCCAGAAGCGTAGACGGATGTTCTCATAAAATCCTGATTGTGCGTATATGGAAATTGTGGCGTCTCCCATGGCAGCCAGAATGCTTGCTGGAATCAGGAACCAGGTTTTTCTATGCAGCTCCCTCATTCTGCACTCTGCAGGGGCACTTGGTAAAATCTTGAGCTTTAAATTCACAGAGTACAATGGAAATAGCTTTATTAGCAATATCTGAGGATATTTATTCTCTCCAGCAATATTTTCTTAAACAACCTGAACGATTTATTCAATCCTGAATATTAGAAGAAAATTGGAAGTTGAGGTAAAAGTAGTGGGACTATTCAAACTGATCTCCAAAGAATGAAGAATTTCTTTAGAATAGAGAAATGGAAATGCGTCAGGCCCCTTTTCCAAAAGCAAAATTCAATGTTTGTTCGCGGATAAAAATCTGTTCTGTATGAGATTACTCTGGAGTTTTAGAATGGTCACTTCCATGATTTCTATTTTGAAAAACATGCCAGGGGCACCTGGGTGGCTCAGTCCGTTAAGCGTCTGCGTTCAGCTCAGGTCATGATCCTGGGGTCCTGGGATTGAGCCCCACATTGGGCTTCCTGCTCAGTGGGGAGTCTACTTCTCCCTCTCCCTCTGCCCCTCCCCCTGCTCGTGCTCTCTCTCTCAAATAAATAAGTAAAATCTTAAAAAAAAAAAAGAAAAGGAAAACATGTCAGTCTTATTAACAAGATGATACCTGCATCTCTGTCACAGAAATGAAAGTGCCTTATCATTTCGTAAGTATATTCTGCATTGCCAAAATACATATCTCTCCTAGCTCTCCTTCACCAAGTTCTGGGGCTGGATTTTCACACTGTCTTCTCGTGCATTCCCTGGGAGCATGAGGTCACTGGTAAGAGCTGAGCTCCAATATGAAACTTCACCAAAGTTAATTTATGAATTAAACTGTACCACCTAACCACCAGATCTCTACCACCCTAGCCATAAACAATCAACAAATATTTGGGGGTGTCTAGTTTTATGTCCAAAACTGTGCTAAGTACCATACAGAAATGCCCAGGGATAAATTATGTTCTTTGAGATTCTGAATTATGTAACATTATGAGGGGAAGAAGGTCACAGATATTAACATGCAAAACCAAGAGCAAACAACAGAATCAAAGCAATGTGATTGAAAAAGCTGAAAATTTAAAAGAGAGTATGCTAGGTTTAAAATCTTGTTATGTGACTTAGTACTTGTGAAATCATAGTATTAATTTTATTGTGCTAAGTTTTAGTTTTCTCAATTCTAAAGTGGGGGTTAGGCTTATGGGAGTGTTGTAGGATAAAGCACAATAATCTACATAAAAAAGTGTATTGTAAGATTCAAAGTCCCATACAACAGTTAGATATTATTATAAGTACCAAATCCTATGGTATATACTTTACATTCCCTTTTAAGTTTTTCTTCAACAGTGACCACTGAGTGATTTGTAATATCTAGCTTAACAAGTTAGTATACTACAACAGCAAAATTCTAAGAAATTTAAAAAACACATATAATTGCATCCCACCAATTGGATTTCTCATGCCATTTAATCACATTCTTATGTTTTTGATTTGGGGTCTCTTAGTGTCTCCAAATTCTTGAGAATTCAAATTGACAAATAAATGTAAGACACGATTTTTTCAAACTATTGTTAATTAGTTGGGAACCTCATTGCAAGACAGTAACTTTAGAAGACCTGGAAACAGACATGATTTTAACATGATCTTGCCCATGTGGATGTTACTTTTTGTTTCAGGAACTATTTTTGAAAACTTGATGTGTCAAGTATGGAAAAATGAAGGATCATGACCAAGTTTCAAAGGAGGCCCTAGTACCACTCACACAGATTTGCACCTGGATGCATTTACGCGCAAACGATTTCATTTGCATGCACAAATTGAGTAATTAGGCAGCTAACTACAAGATCAGCAAATGTAAATGCTTATTAGCCCATCAACAAATTTGTGCTCATAAAAAATTTCCAATCATAGCTTGTAGTCCAACTTCTTTTCACCTTTTAAATATTGGCAATATTCTTATAAGTTCCTTAAATTTTCAAGAATTGGGGGTTATTTGCCAAATACACATACTCTCTGAGGTGTTAATCTTTCACAAACTTCTCAGTTTCAAAGGTTTGAAAGATGCTCTATTATTAGCAAAAATGATAAATTTCCCAGAAAATCGAAATTGATATGTATGTGTATATAGAGGTATAAGTGTGTATGTATATTTACATATGTACACACATATATACACATGCACACACACACATATATACTCCTTATTTACAGGTACATTTTTTAAAATTGAATTTTATTACTGAAATGGATCTTACTACTTGCTCATTTCTTTGTTGTTTGGACCATAAAACTAAGAAGCAGAATAAACAAATACCTCTAGTTGGTTGCACAGCTGGGGATTTGATTCTATGTCTCCTGATTCATCCTATTATATTAGGGCATTCCCTCAGCATCCTCTTAGGAAAGAGAATATCCAAATAAGGCAAAAAGTTAAAATCAATGTATGCAAAAATTCTCTGATATTATTCAAATGGGCTTTTCCTTCTTATCTTTTAACAAGATAACTTGAAACATCTGACATAATTTGACAGTTGGAGCAGAGTCTGGGAGTTAGGGAAACAAATTCTCAGTCTTTATTTTCATAAATTTTCTGGCCCTTTAAAACGTCAAATAATGTGTTTCTAGCCTTTTTGTGGCCAAGTAAGGACACTGAAAAAAACTACTATAATTCACTCATAGTGCAATTCATAAAACGAAGAAGATTCTAGTACCAAATAAATTGAAAAGATATGATCACAGAATAAAGGACTATCCTATAAATTAAATGAATTTAGTTTTGTGTGAAACTATGTAAACAAAGTTTATTTAAACCCTTTTTTCTTAGTCTGTTGCTGGTAAGTTAAGAAGTTCTTCCATATGTTAAGCTAAAATTGACTTCCTCAGAACTTTCACCCACAGTACCAGTGTGGATACTAGTGTTTCTTCCAGAACACACACACAAGTTCAATGTCAGATCACTAGATACTTGGGCAAGCACATCATGGGGGGCAGAGACAACCAAGGTTAAATAAAGAACCCATGTCTTAAAGGGCAGACAAAAAGATCTAAAAGACATTACTTAGGATTTTAGAAACTATCTGACAAAATTCCATGCCAAAGACCATTTAAATAATTGTGTCACTATCATATTTACAGCAATGACCAATGGGCACTGTGCCACTTAAAGGTAATTTTACATCTATCATTTTCATATATTACTACATATTTGCATTATTGTAATAGTTACATATATATTTGTTAACTATCCTATGTTTGAAGTCATATCGGAATTTTTTTTCCTAATGAGAAATTAAAGGATACAATGTGCAGAGTTAAGTGAGGACACCTTGGGATAAAGTGAAGGCCACGAAAGTCCTCAGGTATCATAGATTTTAACCTGTGTACCTTTGTTCTTGCTGCTCTTTTTTACTAAAATGACCTTTATCTTATGATCTTATGACCTTATCTTAACTTGTGAAAGATTCATTACAAGGCTTCCCACCCTATCAGGTCCAATTGCTTTTCCATCCTCTTCTCATTTGTACTTTATACATAAAAACATTATTGCACCTCTGTTGGGTTTTGTTTGTGTCAGTTTTCCTGGTATCATAACAGCCTCAAGGTCAAAAACTGAATCTTACTATTTTCTGTACATTTTATCCCATCTCAGGTTGAATGTCACTTTCTTGAGAAAATCTTCCTGCATGAGAGGGTAAATTATGGTTCGCTGTTGGGTGTTAGGTCAGCACTAACACCATGCTCCTTAAAACCTCTGTCACCTCTTACCTAGTTCACCCACTGGACCACAACATCCACCAGGGCATGGCACACAGTGAAGCCCATGAAATATTCGTGACTAACAAAGTGAATTACACAAAGCCATTACTCAAGGAAGTTCTTACATGGGATTGCTAATAGAAGTTCAATATTTTATAGGTGTCCTGGAATTTCTAGATTTCCTAGAGGGTAGTGAAATATGAACAATTCAATTGCCACCCCAAGTATAACACTGAGAATTGCAGAATGCATCATCACCTCTCAAAACAATTTTCTCTATATCTGTAAGGAGGGTGGTCCTTCTCTGTGCCACTCGAGTCTCCTTCAGGGAAGAACAGAAGTGTACCTCTGTGTCTCTGAAGCCTAGCAGGGAGCTCTGCAAGTAATAGGCAGTCAAAAAGCAATCGTTGAATAAAGAAAAGTTCTAAAACTTCAGGGAGTTACTCAAAGGCTACGATTGTATTGGTAATGTTTACATTTCTGAATGAAGAGTACCTGATGTTTGCAATGTAATTTTAATTCCTTTTTTTGTAAGTCTGAAATATTTCAGAATACAGTTATTTTTATCGTGTGGAAAAAAACACTTAAGACTTACCGTCTTCACCATTTGCTTACTAAAAGGTGAAAGATTCATTGATCTTATCCTAAATATTTTTAAGTATACAGTATGGTGGTGTTTCCTGTATAAACCTTACCATGCAACAGATCTCTAGAACTTTTTGTTCTTGTAAACCTAAGACTCTATACCCAGTAGACAACTGCCCTTCCCCCCACCCCCAGCTCCTGGCAAGCACAATTCTACTTCTGTTTCTAAGCATTTGATTACTCTAGGTAATTCACGTAAGTAGAATCATGCAGTATTTGTCCTTTTGTGACTGGCTTACCTTACTTAGCATAATGTCCTCAAAGTCATCCATGCTGTAGCAGATTAAAGAATTTACTTCCTTTTTAAGGCTGAATAATATTCCATTGTATCTACATGCCACATTTTGTATATCCATTCCTCCACTGATGGGCATTCAGGTTGCTTTCACATCTTGGTTATTGTGAATAGTGCTGCAACGAACAGGTGTGTGTCAGAACATGGTTTTGAAAAACCTTGGATCCTCTTTGACTCACGTGTTAACCAAGTTCTCAAAGCTTTTCTCCATCTCTTCTCTATCCCTGCCTTCCTCTCTAGCTGACATTTCTTTCAATCCTGTTCTGGCACTTTCTGCTTCACACCTGGAGGGCTAGAACAGTGTCTTCATTTTTCTTCCACTCTTCCATCTCTTCCTACTTCGTTATTTTACACAATGCCATCCATCCATCAACTTTCCTAAAACTGCCACATTAATCACATTAATGCCATGTGAAAAACCTTTAGTGAATTTTCACTGTCTATGGTAAGTGGGGCCTGACTTCAAAGGTCCTCTTTCCCTTCCAGCTTTGTCAATTCTTTCCCCAAGTCTAGGTTTTGCCAGTTGCCAGGCTTCTGCCAGGCAGAGTGAGAGCAGAAAGGTGGCAGAGGGAAGACCCTGGAGAAAGGAGCAGGTGAACCATGCCCTCAAGGAAGACGCCATAGGGCTGCAGCCAAGATTTAGGGTCCCCAGAACAAAGCCAGTGGGACACATTTGGGGTAAAAAGTTAAGCCACAACGGAGGAGGAGACAGAAGAGTCACATGCATGCACGGACACATACACAAACACACACACACACACACACACATATTGCAGCTATACCACAGACTCACTGAAACACAAACACAAACGCCGATGACACACACACACACGCAATGACAAAGCTGCGAGTCACTGGACTGGGAGTTGAGAATGAAGCCACATCCATCTTAGTCAATCAGTCAGTCCTCCCAGAACAAAACCAGGGCAGCTCACACTGCATGCAGTCAGGAGCAAGGAGTTCAGATGGGTCAGGGAGGGGAGAAATGGGGAGCTGGGTGACTTATTTCACCTGCCCTTGTCCATCTGGTTTTACTTTTTTTTAAGTGATGTTTAAAATTTAAATTGTATTATGTTTGCATGTGGACAACTTTGCAAAGATGAACGGGAAAATAAGCAATATACATGTTCATAGGCACATATACATATATATAACATTCCTACGTTACTAAACATTTATCCTATGCATCAACTTTAATGCTGCATAGTACTCCACGGATGGATTTAAACAGCCCTCTATTCATTTATATTTATGAGAATATCTTTTGCAGAATCTTGGCCATTTCCCAAAGGTAGATTCCTGGAAGTAGGACTGTGTGATAATGGCTATGAACAACTTTAAATATTGCTGATAAATATTGTTAAACTTCTCTCAGGAAGTCCGTACCAATGTGTAAGAACTCTGCCTTACGACTTTCCCCAACACTGAGTATTTTAAACCACTGCTATATAAACCAGCCTGACCTTCATTCACAAATAATATCAGGCAAAAAAAGAATCAGCAGATATTTGAGAGAATATATTTGCACAAATGAAAAGAACCAAGATGAATAGGTAGAACAATTGCTCCAGTGAAAACATATAATTCAGGGGATAGAAGGGAGCTTGAAAAATTCTTTTTTATATCCTCAGAGAAATACGAGAAGATATTAAAACCATAAAACAAACTACAGTATAGGCTGCTATGAAAAGGAACAATCACAGAAAAAGATATTTCTTGGTAAGTAAAAAATATGATTCCCAAAATGAAAGAAAAAATCAATAGAAGTGCTGGGACATGCCCTTGCAGAAACCTCCCAAAATATAGAGCAAAAGAAAAAAAGGTAGAAAATCTGAGTGACTAGCTGTCTGGACTAGCCTGTTTTAATAGAAAAAATAAAAATATGGTGTTAAGAAACAAGAGTCAGAGAGAATTAATAAGCAGGTGGGAAAAAGTACAAGGATCAGCACATTTTCAATCAGTGAGTCAGATTTTGGCAAATCAAGAAAGAGAGATTTACAGGTATTGCTTAGAGTTAGAAAGGTAACCACCAGGAGAATCAAAACTACTGGTATCCACTAGAATTTAGGGTGAGCAGAGAAGAGGGGGTACTGGAATTAATTCTCCTTTCGTATCAGTGAGACAAGAGATGCTGTTGATCTTTTTTTTTTTTTTTAAAGATTTTATTTATTTATTTGACAGAGAGAGACAGCCAGTGAGAGAGGGAACACAAGTACGGGGAGTGGGAGAGGAAGAAGCAGGCTCCCAGCAGAGGAGCCTGATGTGAGACTCAATCCCAGAACGCCGGGATCACGCCCTGAGCCGAAGGCACACGCTTAACAGGCGCCCCTGTTGATCATTTTTTTAACCAAAAATTAAAGATGTCTGCATATTATTTGGAATTATAGAGGTAATCGCCAGAATTGCTACAAGCTAAAATGATTAATTTTAATTTAAAATTATTACTTGTTAATATGTACTTTTCCGTGTTCTAGTTTTCTATGTTACTGGAATTTTTTCCACTAGGCGCATATAATTATTTTATAAAAATAAAAATTACATTTCATCAAGACAAGACGATTCACCGAGCTTACTCGAACATGCATACATACAGTTATACTGTGCAGAAACAATGCATTGGGTGTAATTTAGGAGGCAACATGTGGGAAGGATGTTGGGGGATAGCCTTGGAAACCTTTGTCCTCTAATTACTTGCAAGAGACCCTTCGGGGAGCTTGGGAAAGCTTTAAGAGGTTCTGAGTATGAGGCTATTCCAGGGTATATTCTATAGCTGGTAGGACTTGCAGTTAGGAAACACGTGTTTGGAAAGGGGGAGAATCCATTTGCATTTGGGGGAGTTAGTTGGAGGGGAAAATAGGAAGGAAGAGCCGATAACAGGGCAGCAGATTAGACTAGAGCTGATAAATAAAGGATCTTAAAGATAACAAGAAGGTAAAGATTTTAGCTGCAGGCTCACTTGTCAAAAATTATTGCAAAGAGCTGGTAGCCAAATTCAACAGATAAACTGCTTAAAAAAAAAGCTTCCTGGTTTTCTCCTAGCACTTTATGTATTTGTCATGGCCTTCTGAGGTTGGAAAAAAAATTGTTCTTTTTTTCTAAGGCATTATGGCCCATAAAATCACTCCATCCCTACAACATTGAGATACACATATATACCCTGTGAATTACTCTTCTTCAGGAAGACTAATCTTGGCCTGCAGCAAATAGCTGTTGCCGGCTCCCACACTATTCTACCATTAGTTCAATTTACTGGGCTCACACACATAGGAACCATTTTTGTTATGTATTTTTTATGGTTATCCATATTAGAAGTAATGACCCAAAGCTTCAATGCCCAAAGTAACCGAGGAGGAAACTACATAGGGACTGCCATTGTGTTCAAAATTACACACATGGCACGCAAACTTTGGGAAAGTATAATCTTGCTTCTTGACCGAGTTCCCTTCTTTGATTTGACCTTCTTATTGATTAAGCAATGTGGATAAGTTTTAAAAATATCTCCTATCTGTTAAAAAGAAAGAAGTACGAGGCCTATCCTGGTAGAAGAGAACAATGTAAGTAGAGTTATCTGTAACAGTAATAGCCCTCTGCTATTTCAAACAGGTACTCAAAGACAACCAGTTAGTTTTTCCTAGAAACTATCATTGGTGAAAGGAAAGTGTTCTTTCATCTCAGAATTTCTAATGCCTTAACTCCTTCATTGCAGCTGCAAAGACAGAAATACTCTTTTAAATGAGGCATCCATTCTAAGTTTATTCTTATGCTAGATCAAAAATAATAAACTAGATTTATAGAATTGTTTGAAAGAAACAGTGTCACACATAAGGAATCCAAGAAGTAACAAATTCTAATGAACTCGAGTCTTTACTAAACCATTTTTCTTTGGTTTAAAGATGGAGAAGGCTGAGTTAGGGAGTGCCATTTTCAAGGAATGGCAAGAAGCTTTGTCATCTGGTCGACTCGATGTGTTGGCCATCATTCTTAATGTGGCATCTGGTGACAGCTAGTATGTTACATAATCTGGAGGATTCTAAATATCTTGGGTTAGGTACAGGTAGAGGTTAGCTTTTAAAGTGATTTCTTGGACTTTAGTTTCTTTGCTTCTTTAATAGGCATATGGAACACACCAGTGCCTGCAGGCAGGCACTATGAAGAATCAGATTTCCAGAAAAATACTAATTAAATAAGGACCATTTGAAAAAAATGAAATTTGGAATATGAGCATTTCTGTTAAAATTGACACCTCATGTGTCAAAGTGGGTGAGTTTCTTCTGTTGCCTCACCATCCATTCCCAGGTCTTTCTCCAAGATCTTGAACAAGAAACTATACCTTTACCATTGTTGTATTCCAGGGACAACTCATCTCACCATAAATGCATTGCACTGTAGGTGTTCACCATGACTGAACAAAATGTCAGCAAACCACTTCCCATCGGTAGACTTGAAGAATAAAAAAAAACAAAAACAAAAAAACAAAACTTCAGAATCCATGGGCTCTGTGGCTTCCAGTCATGATGCATACTTTTAAAGAATACTGGCCAAAAATGTGTGATAAGGATCAGGTGTGATTAGAGATGCCATCAAGATGACAGCAAGAGTACTTACTTCAGTGTCCATTTCTTGGAAATTTGATTTGAACCACAAGCTTGGATGAGACAGTGGGCACAGCCTTATTATCAATTTCATGTCTGGAATGAAAGGGAGATCAACGTTTCATCTTTCAGGGTGGAGATGAGTTTTTAAGAGCCATTCTATTAAAGAATGGAGGGTTCTATTTACAAATTCTGTGGAAATTGACTTGAATCCTCAAGAAATATTACCGGTTAATTTTAGGATAACAGCATTCTCTTTTTGATAATTTTCCCCTCCACTGCCATCACTAGAAATAGCTTGCATGTAGAGTTTAGGTTCGTACTCTAAGAGTTTCTAATTCGCAGGCAGGGCAGAAAAAAAATGTGTATATTTATATTTAATTCTTTTCTTTTCCATCCAAAACGGGAGAAGGAGTGTTTAAAAATACAGCCTCCGGAGTTAGTTAGAACTGCCTAGTTTAGATCCTGGTTCCTTGGGATAATAGCTGTGTGACCTTGAGCATGAAATAACATTGTTTTTCCTTAGTTTCCTCTTTTTGAAAGTGAGGGTGACACCTAGTACCTATACATACAGTAAAGGACGACTGGGAGCCAAACTGTGTCAGACCTGAGAAAGACTTAGCTAGGCTCCTGATTCCCACTGTTATTATTTAACTATTTTTAAACCTCCCTTTTTCATCTGTAAAAAAGACGTCATTTTGCCTATCTTATTACCTTGATGTGAACATAACATTTGCTGTGTCTCTCAGTACATAATAAGACATTGATAAATATTAGCTATTATTTATTACTCTTTTTGATAAAATAGCAATTATAACACCAATTATGGCCTCCTCAGAATGAACTTCAGAAACACTGCCATCTAGTGACACATCTAAACTCCCAATGTCCTCTCTATTTCAGAAGCTCTAGCTCTAAGCCTTTTATTATTCCCAGCTCATTGATGAAATAGGCTCTGCTCAATCCTTTAAAGGCGTGCTTTGAAAAGGCCAGTCACTGCTGGCCTCTGCTGCCTGCCCCGGACATCAGGGAGCTAGGTATATAAGAAAGGAAAACATGCTGGCCACGTTAGCTCTGTGTGTATTCGGATTCTAACAATCCATTTGCTTCTCTCCTGTTTGTGTTGACTCAAGCATGGATACAGTGTTTCCCTAAGCAAACTCAACCTGAATAATGCTGAAAAATCAATAAAACAGCAAAGCACAAAGAATTAGCTATGGCGTTACTCCACAATGCCAGGGTACCGTCAGATCGCTTTGGGGTGGAGGGTGGTTAAAAAAGCTACGGAAGAGCCATGGCGATTAAGCAGCATGTCATGTGTGACCATAGGCCAGTGAACTAAGGATTATCTCAGCTAAACAGGAGTGTGGTAGGGTGCTGCAGAGACCACTGGCTCCCAGTGTCATTTGTGTGTTCATGGACTAGAACAGAAATTGCCCTAAAACAAACTGAGCAGGTTGAACCTCATCTAAAGAGCAAACACAGAAATGCGATAACTAACGGTGACCTCTGTGTCCTATGCTTGAATGTCATCCATTATATTTTCACAGTCTTGCTGCTTTTTGCAGGCAAACACATGTGGGTGAAGAACTGCTCAGGCTCTAAATATTGAGGAAAGTTCTCAACTTAATAGTGACTTCAGAATCTTTTGCTTCAATTACCGAAATAATAAAAGTAAAATTTCTGAGAGTAGAGATAGAGAAGGAGGTCAGGCCCCAATTGCTTAGAATTCTGTTTCTGCCTTCTGCTTGACCTTGTGGTTCAGGACTCTGATCTCCAAATCTTGGCACCATCCTCACTTCTTTAGGAAGTCCCAGCTGGCCTCAGTGAGGTCAAATTTTCCAGCAATGTTCTCATTGAACCAAGTACCCACTTTCTTCACACTTATCACATTGCATTACATTTATGTGTGTGCTTGTTTGATTAACATGTCTTTTTCCCATTTGACTGTAAGCTCCATGAGAGTGGGGGCCCTGTCTGCTTTGGCCTAACATCATATGCCCACAGTTAGTGCAGACCTGGACCACACAGGTGCTAAATAAATGATGAAGGGGGGAGATCACTCATTGCTGGCTGAACCGAGCTGTCACTGAACAGAAATGGATATGCCTGGGGTAAAAAAACTTCGGACCTATTCACTGTCCATCCTGCTAGTTAAAAATGACTGTCACAGGGAGCTCAGGGAGAAAAACTGGGACTGGCATGGCAGAAGATCATTTGGTCAGAAAGAGGAAACTAGTACCTCACTCTTCTAAAACCCTCCGCTTAAGGTTTATGTTAGGGGTCAATGACTTAATTCTTCTCCAAACGCAACCTTTGAATTGGGTTTAAGTGATTAAAATTCAATTTTATATTGGTGGTATGAAATCACTTGATATAACAATTCTCCCCTAAAACATAATTAAATAGTGGTCTCTAGGTCTGACACCAAAATAATAGTTTATGTAGAGAACGCTGCTTTCAGGTTAGTTAGTACCCAAACCTACATGTGCTGGTAGAGGGAAAATGGGAAAATGAGGCACAAAAAACACAAAAAGCCATGGAGAATCTCAAAAAATAAACCTCAAGTCAACAAATACCTGTTTCAAGATTAAATACTACAGAATTGGGATTCACGGCTTTATCCCTTCAACTGACAACAGTAGCATTGGGCCTATGTTATTCTTTTATTTTTTTAAAGATTTTCTTTTTCTTTCTTTCTTTCTTTCTTTCTTTCTTTCTTTCTTTCTCTCTCTCTCTTTCTTTCTTTCTCTCTTTCTCTCTTTCTTTCTTGGAGAGAGCTAGAGAGAGTGAGAGAGAGAACACAAGCCAAGGGGAAAGGCAAAGGGAGAAGCAGACTCCCTGCCAAGCAGGGAGCCCGATGNCTCTTTCTCTCTTTCTTTCTTTCTTGGAGAGAGCTAGAGAGAGTGAGAGAGAGAGAGAACACAAGCCAAGGGGAAAGGCAAAGGGAGAAGCAGACTCCCTGCCAAGCAGGGAGCCCGATGCGGGATTCGATCCCAGGACCCCGGGATCACGACCTGAGCTAAAGGCAGACGCTTAACTGACTGAGCCACCCAGGCGCCCCCGGGCCTATGTTATTCTTACTGATGTTGCCAAAAATTCACCAAATATTTTCAATAAGATAACACACGGGGTTGAGGAATAAAAGAAATGGTCCTTTTTTTCCAAGGAAACTACATTCTATTTCCATGAGGAATATGTTACATTTGTTATTGTAAAAGAGGAAATTGACTTCTCTTACCCTCTAAAAATAATATTTTATTTCGGGAATATTCTTTTTTTTTTAAGATTTTATTTATTTATTTGAGAGAGAGAGAGAAAGAGAGAGAGATAGATGCAAGCAGGGGGAGCAGCAGAGGGAAAGGAGAAGCAGACCCCTGCTGAGCAGGGAGCCTGATATGGGGCTGGATCCCAGGACCCTGGGATCATGACCAGAGCCAAAGGCAGACGTTAAACCAACTGAGCTACCCAGGTGCCCCTGGGAATATTCTTGGTTGAGAGAAATAATTTAATCTGCTTTCATAGGTGGCACCAGGAGAGTCTTAGAGAAAAAAAAAATTCTATCTATCTACGTGTGTTTTTTTTTTTTTTTTAACATTCAGTGTTACAGATAGAATTAGTGGTATATCACAATGTGTTTTTAGGGCTACAAAGGGTTATGGAATATGAAGAACTCTACTGCCTTTAGCCTAATAAAATACTTATAATGGGGTCAGATAGAATTAAGGGGCAATTAAACATCTTAAAGCAACAGTTTTATAGGTTTTGTTTGATTTAAGGAATACAATGATAGTCTGGTAGTCATCATCCAGCGGTTAGAAATTAGCTTTAAACCCTCTGGAAGCCATATCTAATAAGTAATGTCCAAAATAGTTCCAAATGGCCTCCAAAAAACATGAGCTATGTAGGCTTAGGAATTTTATAAATGGAATCTAGTTTGGTAATCAAAGCAATCAAAGTAATCAAGGTAACCAAGGTAATCAAGGGCCTTATACTACTCTGAGCCCCATTCTATGTTGGTTTCTAAAAAATTTGATCCATGTAATCACTTATACTCTTCTTCAGCATGTTCTCCTGTGAATAAATACAGAAATGAGAGTTCAAAAATCATAATGCATTGACTAGGTTCTAGCATTCTGTGAGTTTCATATCATACATCTGAGTTTTAAGATTATTGTGCTGACTGATATACACGGTCTTTCCTTCTTATTTTTTACTAGATTTTTTATCGTTATGATATGATGACTTTTTAGATAGAGCTAGGACCTAGGACGCTTATAAAAAGTGTTTGATAAGATGCATGTGTGTCTAATATGCCCTTTGAGATTAATGGTTCTAATGACACAACCTACTCACCCTACAGATTAAATGAAATCACCTCAATGTAATGACCTCAACTCATTCATATCTGGCATGTTCTGAGTAATGCAGGTGTTGTCATTTATACTGTAGTATATGTATTACATTATTGCCCATCAATCACTGGTACTGTTTTAGGGAAATAAAAGGAAATGTGCTAAGATGCAGAGCTGATAAAGGAAGTTNTGGTACTGTTTTAGGGAAATAAAAGGAAATGTGCTAAGATGCAGAGCTGATAAAGGAAGTTGGTCTAAATTACAGGTCTTATAAATTTAATGGTAGACAGATTCCTGTTTCAGAAAGTCTGACTAAAAGAAGTGAAAGGAAAAGATAGAATTAGCATCAAAGATATAAAATTATAAGTACTCTCACCCTACATTGGTGATACTAGTTAAATTTTAGTTCTTGCCAATTCCCTAAAGGACGAAGCTTTCTCTTGGTTACAATATGCATGGATGTATTCCTAAAAGGCTATATAATCTAAATTTGTACAAGACTAAATGCATCCTATATACACAAAGGAAGTAGTTCCTCTTCCCGTCAAAATAGTATGATACATCTGTATGTAGCAATTAGCTCTAAAATATGTCACAAGAGAATTTGTTACTATAATTGCTAAATTATCAAGGTTTGTGAATTATTTACTTAAAAAACCACTTGCTTCTGATGTATCGAAACTCAAAGACTTTTTTTTTTAAAGATTTTATTTATTTATTTGACAAAGATAGAGACAGCCAGCGAGAGAGGGAACACAAGCAGGGGGAGTGGGAGAGGAAGAAGCAGGCTCATAGCGGAGGAGCCTGATGTGGGGCTCGATCCCAGAACGCCGGGATCATGCCCTGCGCCGAAGGCAGATTCTTAACCGCTGTGCCACCCAGGCGCCCCTGAAACTCAAAGTCTTGCGTATGTGCAAGATTGTTCCTAAAACACTACTCATCCCTTTTAGTAATTTTCATTTGACCATGCTTTCTTGAGTAAAACAGAAAGGAGTTAAATCTTAGCCATTATATTGGGAATGTCTCCAGGACAGGGTTAATTGACCCTAGAGGTAAGTTTGTGCTTACCTCCATCACAACATTTGGTCATTCTAAAATTGTAATTGCTTTTTGACTTGTCTGTTTCTCATCAAGGTCCTTGAGGACAGCAGTAGTGCCACAGCAAATAGAATGAACTCAACAATATTTGTTCAATTAATAACTTAGGTTTATACAAAAACAAAATAGGGAGTCAACTGACTTTAAAAATTCCTTGATAGGACACATATCCGATGTACTTAAAATTATCTTACAAAATTTTGATTTGAGGAGTCTTCCTGTTGCATTGCACTCTTTCTTTTTTTAAGCCAAGGAGATTTGTACTTATTTTTAAGGAATTCTAAACTCTTTATTAATATTAATTTAATCTAATTCAGTGAGCTTTATTGAGTTCCTACTCTGTGCTATGTGCTAAGAAAGCATGATGAATTAGACACAATTTCTACCCTCAAACATTATATGTGCAAAGAAAAAGTTATAATATAGTATGAGAAAAGTAATAATGTAGGTGTAAAATACACACTTAGGATAGAAGAAGGAGGATTAAGTCTGTTCAGACAAGTCCAAAAGACTTCCTGACCGAGATGACATCTTCGCTGAGTTTTCAAGGATGAGTAGTAGATGATCAATGAGTGAATAGTTGGGAAGGAGGAGGAGGGAATCATCTTGGGCAGAACAATACGTGTACAAGCAGAGACGTGGAACATCATGGATGGAGACAAATGTTCAAGGGGGGATGTGCTGTAGAATGTGACTGGAGAGGCAGGCAAAGTACAAGTTATGTAGGGTCTTGTATGATATTCTAAGGAGCTAGCACTTAATTTTAGAACCAAGGGTTTTAGCATGAAGTAGATACGCTCATATTTGTGATTTAGGAAGACCACATTTGTGACAGGAGGAGGTTAAGAGAAGGAGAAGATAATAAGGCAGGAAGTTAAAAAAAAAAAAACTGCTGGACAATGTACTTCAGCTTCTCAATAGAATCACTTGAAACTCCAAAGCCCAGACCCATAGAATTAGAATCTCTGAAGGTAGAAGCCCATGTGAGTGTGATTCCAAAACACAGTCAAGGTTGAGAACCACTGGTCTAGACAACGACTCTTCCTTCACGTTATTTGCGGAGAAAATGAGAGCTTAAGTAAAGCATCATAAGTCACAGAAGATGGGAAATAGATTCCAAACCTCCTGATTTCCAGCCCAGGGGCCTGACCACCAGACTGAATTACACCTAGGAACATCAGCAGATCATTGACCAGCACTCACAAGTCAGCTCCATGGCACTCATTCATTTATATCTCTACACGCTCAAAGCTAGCAGAAGCTGACTGCAGTAAGAAATAAAGGCATTTTTACCTCACTGGAGATGATGACACTTCAGATAATGACAAACTAATTAAGAAGACCTAATACTTCCAAATGTAAAGCCAGAGTGCATATATTACAAGATACAGTTAATGGTAGAGGCCCTTACTGAAAGAGTCATAGGACTTCAGGGAAGTGAGAGTTAACTCTGAAAAGATCACTCAAGGAGGAGACAAAACTCATCAAAATGTAAACTTGAAGTTACGAGTATTTTGAAAGGCAATGAATGGCATTTCATGAACATTCAGGTAATAATCCAATTAATTCTGACAGGTATGAACATAAGTCATTGAGTATTGCTTTACTAGGCAAGATTTAGTAGATTCGGGAGCTGTTTACAGCCTTTGCACAATTTTTAATTATAAATCAAAATGAGATGCAGTCATTTTACTCATGGAAAGATTAGGTCAATTGGAGAAAAAAATACAATTAACACTGAAGCAAAATGAGTTATTAAACTCATGTGGCTCTGAAGAATAGTCTTTCAAAGTGTTTCTACAGACAGAGAGTAGATAATCTATTTTTAACTGGCATAGCAATAACATTCACTGTGTCTACATGTAAATATCATCAAATACAAATTTAGTGAATACTCAAGAGTTATTTTGAAAATAACAAAAGACCAATTTTCCATAATATCACAATCATTAGTCTTCCCATAACCATCATCCCTTCATTCCTCCTTCCTTTGCATATCTATAGAACTGATGTATTTCATCTCTCCTATGACATTGTCCACATTTAGGTGTGAGTTTTGGATATCCAGGCACACTCTACTGTACTGTACATGCCCAGAAATACCTACTGTGGTTGGGAAGGGCCATAGTGAATGACTAAGAGCATGGATTCTGGCCTCAGACTACCTGGGCTCAAATCACGGCTCTGTCATTCACTAGCAGAATCATCATAAAATAAATGAGTAAAAATATAAAATAATGAGTAAGTTACTCAGCACCTGTGTTTTAGTTTCTTCATCCCTAAAATTAGGATAATGATAGTATCTACCTTAAAAGATTGTGGTGAAGATATTTCAATCAGTGATAGTAGTTGTCATAGTGCCCTGAACACAGGACAAACTCAATAAACGTTGGTTATGGTGCTACTGTGATTTATAATAAGAAATATGTATTTGGTCTTTGTTCCAGTTCTTGGCACAGAGTTCCTAAAACACTTGGAATTTCCTGTGGAGAGAGTTATTGTGTTGTTTGTTATGTTAATGAGATGACTTTTGGAAAGCAGTTAAGGATGGGGCCTGGTTGCCAGTGGAGATGACCATGTGATTATAGGGTTGGAACTTTCATTCCCATTCATGACTTCAGGGGTTGGGAAGGAGCTAGATATTGAGTTTAAACACCAGTGGCCAAAAATCTAATCAATCATGTCTATGTAATGAAGCCTCTATAAAAACTCAAAAAGGTCAGTGTCCAGGGAATTTCTGGGTTGATGAACAGGTGGAGGTGTTGGAGAGTGGCATGCTTGGAGAGGGCATGGAAGCTCTGTGCCCTTTTTCCATACCTTGACCTATGCATCTTTTCCAGCTGCCTGTTTCTAAGTTATATCCTTTTATAATAAACTGTTAATCTGGCAACTAAAATTATTCTCTGAGTTCTGTGAGCTGCTGTAGCAAAATTAATCAAGCCCAAGGAGAAGGTCATGAGAACCTTTGATCTGTATAACTGGACTTGGGATTGGCATCTGAAGAGGGTGATGTGGGGTAGTCTTGTGGGACTTAGCCCTTAACCTTTGGCACTGATGCTGATTGTAGTCATTACAAAAAACCCACACTGGAATTGGGTGCAGAATCATGGTTATTATAGTGTCTTATATTAGGAGGTGTGTTGAATAGATACCAGATGGAAAGACTGATGAATGGGCAAGTGACATAGAAATAAAAGATCTGATGGAAGAACAACAATATCCACTATAACCAGTAGGACTTGGTCTTTTTCGCAATCTACTTCAAACCTGCAGTAAATTGCTAGACAAGTTCTATAACCTCTCTTTGACCTTTATAAGATAATGATATCAACACATTGTTCCTCTCTTCGAGTGACACGAAAATTGATTCTATAATATTTTTCACTGTAACATTTGAAAATCATGTCTTATAAGTATAAAGTATTATTTTAAAATATCTTAGTTTTATCCACTGTTTTCCAGAAGGAGTTGGGGGAACTGCTTTTGAAAGAATCCTTGAAGAGCCTAATATTATATTCTTTGTTCAAGTCAGCAGATTGGGAGCATGACATGCGCTAATTCTCTAATAATAGAATGGGAGATCTCTTACTTGGGCTTGGCCTCTGCTAAAGCACACAGAGTGAAGACAGCTGCCCCTATCTAGGGACTATGAAACAGAACACGGCTATGACACTGCCTTTTAAGGAAAAGAACACTGCCCTGCCACATATTGAAAAACCCCAAATATAACAAGCATGGGTTTCCTCACCTACATAAAAGCATCAAATTGATACCTATTTGAATTAAAAGCGGTCCTTTCTCTAAGATCAATGTCTTTAAGAAAGATAGAGGATGCTGAGTGCACAACCCAGAGGAATAACAGTGTATGTCAACCACTGATTTGTTAGTTTCTGCAAAAGCAGCACCTAGGAGATACATCACAGGGGCTGAGTCATTGGAGAACTTCCTAGGCTGAACACAAGCAGCACCGGCCGACTTGAATTTACAGCTTGTGGAAAAAAAGAAGGGAGAAAAAACTGCCCGGAGGAAACCTATCATTCCAGTAGGTGGTCCCATCAATTGTGAGTTGTGGAAAGTGCCCATTTCAAAGCCCACGTGTTTTATTTTATGAGTTTATGCATTTAGCCACGTGTTCTGCTGCAGAAGCTGCATTAGTTCTGTGTCTTGGCCTCCAGGAGGCAGAACAGACAAGTGCATTTTACGCCAAGTGACTTTTCCTCCATCAGAAGATTGCTGTCACTCTAGGCCTTGATCTATACCCAAATCTTTGAAAAGCAGCGATAAATTGTTCCAAATGACAGTTTCCATATAATTTCACTGCAAAGACTATTAAAGCTGGAAAGAGCCTTAGAGATCATCTAGTGACATCTTCTTGGCCTTACAGGTGAGGAAATAGAGACTCAGAAAAATCTATGAGCCTTGGCCAGAATCACACTGTCAGGCACTGCTTAAAGTCAGAACTAGATTCCAAGGCGTCAGACACAGAGTGCCTTCTTCAGTTAGGTTGGATTATGCTTTATATTACTGCACATGCCAGAGAACCTAATTCATTATCTGAAAACAATTTAGGACAATATAGAAGACTATAACTCAACAAAGCAGTGATATGTGAAGCATTGTTACTTATAGGAAATATATAGGCAAAAGTTTAAAAGGGCAGGCTGCTCATACATATGCAGAGAAAAATATGATTAAATGCTTTGACAAAAAAATGTTCATTCTCTACTAGGTAACAACACTCTAGAGTGAGCAGGGGGATCAGTAAAAAAAAGCTATTTGCAAAGATTTCAAATTCATTTGGCCTCATCTTAAATACTTACAACGTATTTCAAAATCTCATTTTTTTATCACTGACTTCCTTATGATTCAATCAGATATACATACTCAGTTAACTGCAAGTATTTGTTTGATGCCTACTATGCACCCTTTAATGCTATTCTCAGTGATAAGCAAAAGAATACTCTAAAGATGACTGAATTTACAAAGCAAAATTAGCTAAAGAAAAAAAGAAATACTTTATATTATTCACCAAGGAGTAGATTCGTGTGTTCAATACAAAATGCTTACTAACAGAGAGCACTGAGTTTCTGTTCTCTCGATATCTGTATCTATATAGATATATAGTATAGAGACACAGATATAGCTATCGATATACAGCTCTGTGTGTGTGTGTGTGTGTGTGTGTGTGTGTGTGTGTAACATCTCCCTTGACCTTGGCTTTGTTCCGGGAGCACAAAGTTGCCAATGTACCAAAGAAACTTTTCTTTGACTTGGAAATGTTAATACATTATGGCTATTTAGAAGCTTAGAAAAATTCTTGGATAGGACAATCTCCCAACAAATAGTGAATGAAAATGTATAATTTAATGGTATGGTTGTATAACAGGTTACAAAACTTAACCTTGAGTCAGATCAACTTTTATTTAAGTTTACAAATTTCAGCAGCAAGGTCCAATTTTCTAAAATCATTTGCCTTCTACAGTTCTAAGCTAGGAAACCAGGTTGTTCTGCAGGGTGGTATATCTCAGAATCAAAACAGTGCCCTTTGAGCAATTAGAGAAAGCAGTGCCTATCTGGACAGACTTCAGAGACCTAAATGTTTGGACCAATGTTAGTGTCTAAAGTCTACCAGTGGTGAAGTAGTCATGCAGGTCCTCTTATAACAAACTAAACAAATACATGAAAACGTGTGTTTCCTTATTGCATAAGTAATACATATTCATTTTAGAGTAATCATAAGGTAATGTGAGATGGTGATAAACAAAAAGCAAAAAAACCTTCATATTCTTATCACTCACAAATAAGTACCATTATGCAGTCCCCATATCATATATATATAAAATATATATAATTTATATATATATACATAAAATTCTTTCTAAAAAGGAAACTTGGGACATTTTATGTTTTATAATTTGCTTTTCTTATTTCTCTCCACATACAGAAATCCCCCTTTACATCCTTTTAAATATCTGTATAGCATTCCTTTGCAAGGACGTAAGCTTTTTACAAATGCCCTAACATTGAGCATTTTGTTTAGTTTCGATTTTCTAATAAGATGAGCAATGCTGCATTGAATTTCTTTGCAGGTAAGTCTTAAAACAAATTGAGGACTTACCCTATTCGTTAGGGTAAGTTTTAATTACAATTCCTAGTTTAAGAATATGCTAATTTTTAATGGTGATCTCCTACTCTCCCCGGGTGGGCCTAAGCCAAGCCAGAGGAGGGATGGACCTTCATACGAATGGGGCCCCCTCTCAGGTCACTCTACCCCTCGACCGGTGTGTGGAGAGTGGGGGGATGGGGGGGCTGCGCGAGCGGCAAGCGACCTGACCTGACCCCACCCTCGTGCCCTCTGCCTCCCTGCACGAGCGGGGTCCTGTGACCACCGCTGTCGCCCGCCTACCTCCTGGCCATGTTGCCGGGGGCTCTCCCTCAGGCGGTGAAGGCCGCAGGGCCCCGGTCTGCCAACTCCTGGCTCTCTGGAGGGCTCCAGGTCCTTCCGCGGGTGGCAAGATCAAGCGGTGGCGGCATTTCCTGTTCCCAGCAAGCCCTGCGGCTCGGCGCTGCAGGTGGAGTGTCTTAGAAGCCGAGTCTAGAAGGTAAGGGAGGCCTAGCGGTTCCTCCGGGGCAGATACCTCGTTGTCGCACTTGAGGGGGTGGTGCTGGCTTGGGGTCGCGGTGCTCGGTGCACGCGTGCGTGTGAGCCACCACCACCCCGAGCCAGCCACGGGCCTCTGGCCCTCCCGGACTGTCGTTTTGCCCTACCTGTGTGGTCTGGTTCTTTTGCCTTTTTCTTTTTTTCTTTTTTCTTTAATTCGCTTGCTTGAAAAAGAAAGAATGCTAATTTTAAAGCTTTCGATATTCTTTCTAAACTGCTTTGTGGACAGGCAACACTAGAGTAAAATCCCTCCAATCCTGCCAGTGCTGGGTATTCTCATGTTTCGTCTTTGGCGATTTGACAGCAAGAATTCAGCACAGGACATTGTTGTATTATAGGGCCTCTTATTCAATGACGCATTTAGTGAGAACTTATTTCTGGGAAAGAGCATCCACTGTGTAACAAACCCGTGCTACATGTTGGAATCCGAAGGCAGTAGTGCCCTTAAGAACCTTCAGTCAAGGGAGGACAGTTAAAAAGTGTGAAGCCTCCAAAGGATGAAGAAGGGGGGTTTAAAGATAAGCTGGTTTCGAGAGAGTGGGGTTAGTGCAAAGTGTGTGGTGAGGAAGTTTGCCTAGATCAGCCACAGGACTGATTTTATTCAAATGAATGCCTAGGGGTCTGAGGCTCATTCTCCCCTGGCTCTGCTGAGCAGGCTGGCAGTGGGCTGGTTACAGTTGTAATAAATGGTTCGTGTCCGCATAAAGGAACAATGGAGCAGTAATTTTTCTTTTCTAATGGTCCATTACCACTGTCCTTTATGTGAAATGATAATAGTGGGCTCTCCCCCATCCACATCTCTCTCCTCCCATGGGGGCTGCTGACATGTGGTTATGCAAGAGGACCTCATTTTTGTCATGTTGGGTCACTGTGTTCCCTGCAGCATGTGGCTCATCATAATTCTTTATACTTCTGCTTACGCTTTTTTTTTTACAGGATTAAAATGCATGTGTAGCACATATCATCAATCCCCAATGTCACTTAAGTGAACTGTGTGTGTTTATACAGCTGCTGACTCCCGAGATATCCTCTTGGGAAGTAGGCAAAAGTTCTGAACGTAACTTTTTGTAAATCAGAAAATAGTATGGTCTGAATTTAAAGAAAAAAATTAAAGTTTTTCATTCAACAGCCTTGTCAACAGGGACATAAACGATCTCTGTCTCAGGCATGTTATTGTAAGCGATAGCCAATATTTGGAAAATAGGAGGTATTTATTTGTTCTTTAAAGAAAACTGGAGTTTTGCAGGATTGCAATACTTTGCCCTAATTGTTTGTTTGTTTCTTTTAATGTTTAAGTAGTAAAATCTGGAAATAATCCATTTTTTAGTGGGTCTTTCCAACTGGAAGTTGTAGCATGCCCCTTGCCCCGGGGAACTCCCCTGTTCTACGCAGCTGTGCTGATCCCCATCAGTTCCTGCCTCGAGTCCTCCCAGAGGTGCTTCACAGTTTCATCCCACTTCTTCTGCCTCTTGTTAAACAACTGAGTTACCTCAGTTTACACTGTGTCCATCGACTGGCCCAATAATCCTTTGAGGTAGACACAGGTGAGGAAGCTGACTCAGCAAGAATCAGTGACTCGTTGGAGATCTCCATCTTTTCTGAGGGGCCCCAGGTCATTCTGCATCTTTGTCTGGGAATCAGGCAAAAACAGGCTGAGTGATGGCTCTCAGCAATAAGCTCTGCCGCAGGATGGAAACTTCTGCCTTGATGGTTGGGTGGGAGTGAGGCTGTTAGTGCTCTCCACTGAGCATCCTTATCTATCACCTTAGCTCTATTTTTTTCTCTTAGTCCTTCCAGTTACAGGTAGTTTCTTTCCACTGTTCATGAATTTAAGGTACGAGGGGAAGTCTTTTGATGATGAATGATCAAGTCTGTTGTCATTTGAAACACACATGTGCTGGTATAGGTGTGGGGAGCAATCCACACATGTCTCTCCTCTCTCAGACTGTGTCCTATGTCACAATGAACTCCTGAATTTTAACCCTAAACACATTTCATCATGTCTTAATTTACCCATTCAACAAACATTTATGGAGCTGCCACTTTCCTGGACTGAGTTTATGTGAGTTTACAATTCCCTATCAATGCCTTTCCCCTTCTCCTCTCACCCCATGGGAGCTCACAACAGAACAGATTGTCAAACCTTCTTCTTCCTGGTCTAGTGGTGTCCATATTGCCAATCCCTAGTACAAGTCCCAAGCATCCCAGGGGCCTCACCTGGGCAGGTGTGGCTCCACACACAGACTGATGAGATGGTGCAGACCTAGTTTACTCTGGGTGTGGGTGTGGGGACTGCTCTATTGGGCTGTGGGACTTGTAGGGGAGAAGGAACAGGGATGTGATGAGCGAGTTACTGAGCTGAGTCATTTGAAAAGGCCGGAGGCTGTGGAGGGGATGGGGTGAAGTTTAGGTGAGGAGGAGAGCAGAGCTGGTTGAGAAAAATTCCCTGGGGTTTCTGATTGGCAGCCTGCAGCGAGATTGACAGCCACTCTCACCACTCACATATTTACCTGCCAGAGACCTTTAACCAGCTGGCTTGTCTGCATCCTTGCTCCCTGCCAGTCTCTGCCACATGGCAGCCAAAATAACCTTAAAACAGACTGATACCTTCCTCATAATTCCACTGGCTTCTTGTCACATTTAGAATAAAACTTAGGCATTCGCCTGGGCTACGAGGTCTGTTAGCTGGCTTTTTGCTTGCATCTCATCTTCTACCACTTCCCAGCCACACTGGATCCTTACTGCTTTAAGCATTCCTGCCTCACACATTCCCTTTCTCTACTTCTTTTCCTCACTAAATATTCCTTGGTTAGATTTAGGATTCTATTAAAGTCTCACCTCCTCAGAGAGGCACTCTCTGACTGCTGCTATCTAAAGTAACACCCGTTGTGTCTCTTTAGTTAGCCTCTTCCCTACTTATTATATATTGTATAGTACTTGTCACTACCTGACATTCTATTCTATTCCCATTTGTGGTTTGTCATACTCAGTAGGAAGTAAGCTCCATGAGGGCTGGGTCTGTCCTTCTTGATCACTGTTCTATTTTTAATGCTGAGGACAGTGCCTACATATAACTAGGGATCAATAAATAGATGAAGAATGACTAAATTAACTAATTAATTAACTCAGTAGTGCTGTCAGCCTATATTAAAGAATTTGCTCTGTTGAGAGGTTTGGATTCATATATGCAATCAGTTGTAGGACCGTTCAATCAGTGTATATGCTGTGCTAATCTTGATGCTGATTCTATTCTTCTTAACTAACAAGACAATTTAGTGATGACCCATTTTGTGGCTGAAGGGAAATATATTAGGTATTTAATGTAAAACTAGTAGTTTGTTGAGGTGAAATGTAGAGCAATAATAGGCCATTTAAAATACATAAGGGGAGGAAAATGCCTTCATTCATCTATTCATTTACCCCCTAATTCAACTACTATTTATTGGTTCCTTCTCCACACCAAGCTGAGTGGTAAGCTGTGAGAATGCAGTGGTGAAAAACAGCAGACTCAGTACTTGCCCTTAGGGAGCTTAGACTCTAATGCGAGAGTGTTTTAGTCCATTTGGACCCTTCTACAAAACTACTATAGACCAGGTAGTGTATAAACAATAGAAATTTATGTATCACATTTCTGGAGGCTGAGAAGTCCCAGATCAAGGTGCTAGCAGATTTAGTGTATGGGGAGAGCTTGATTCCTGGGTTCAGGGATGGCCATCTTCTCACTGTGTCCTCATGGTAGAAGGGGCAAGGAGTCTTTTGGGGGCCTCTTTTATAAGGGCACTAATCTCATTCATGAGGGCTCTACCCTCATGACCTAATCATCCCAAAGGCCCCACCTCCAAAAACCATCATGTTAGGGGTTAGATTTCAACATATGAATTTGGAGGTACAGAAACATTTTACCTATGACAAGAGATTAACTAAACAAATACTAGGAAATCAATTTAAAGCTTTTGGCAAGTAATAAAAAGGTGGCTCACAATGTGCCATGAAATTAAATAAAGGCAACTCAACCTGTTGTGGAGAGTAGAAAATTCTTCCCGAGGGAAGTTGCATCTAAACTGAAACTGGCAGGGTAAGAAGGAGTTGCCAAAGTCAGGAAGAGGAGACAAGTATCCCAGGTAGGGAAGCAGCATGTGCAAGGGCCCTGAGGTACATTGGGGTTTGGTGTAGTTTATTGGAAAAACTGAAAGGAGATCCAATATGACTGGAAAATATAGAATGAGCAGGTTCAGGATAGGAAATGAGCCTAGTGAAGCTGGTAGAATCTGGCTTGTAGGAGCAACACAAATCCGTCAAGACAGTTAAGAGATGAATGACACAAAAAAGATTTATCTTTTAAAAATATCACAAATAGAGTGTACACAGTAGTCTGGAACATGGCAAAATTGAAAACGGGGGTAAATTAGGGGCTATTAGAGTAGTCAAGATAAGATATAATAACTTGGACTAGAGAAGTGGCAGCACAGATAGATAAAAGTAGGTGGATCCAGGGGCACCTGGGCAGCTCAGTCAGTTAAGCCTCTGCCTTCAGCTCAGGTCATGATCCCAGAGTCCGGGGATCGAGCCCCTCATTGGGCTCCCTGCTCAGCGGGGAGCCTGCTTCTCCCTCTGCCTGCCATTCCTCCTGCTTGGCTCTCTCTCTCTCAAATAAATAAATAAAAACTCTAAAAACAAAACAAAAACTAGGTGGATCCTAAAAATAATTAGAAAGTAAAATAGACTATTTTGGTGACTGGACATGGAAGAGAAGAGAAGGAGGTATCAAGAATGATTTCTATCTTTTATGAGTTTAATTGTGTCCCCCTAAAATTTATATGTTGAAGTATCTTGGAATGTGATCTTATTTGGAAATAAGGTTGTAGATGTAATTAGTTGATCTACATTAGATTATACTGAAGTATAGGGTAGGCCTTTAATCCGGTATGACCAGTATCTTTATAAGGGGAAGATGTGGACACAGACATGCCCAAGATGAGAATGCCATGTGAAGTTGAAGGCAGAGATTGGAGTGATGCATCTATAGGCTACGGAATGCCAAAAGATTGCCAGCAAACCACCAGAAGCTAACTGAGAGACATGGAACAGATTCTCACAGCCCTCAGAAGGAAGCAACTCTTACCAAACTTTGATCTTGGACCTTTAGCCTCCAGAACCATGAGACAATAAATTTCTGTTATTTAAGCCACCCAGTCTGTGGCTGTGTTACAATGGCCCAAGCAAGCTAATATACCATAATTGTCCCAAATCATGTCCCCTAATGGGAACCCTGCTGAAGGACAGTGGGCAGGCATGGAATTGCATTTTTTCACTTCCTTTACCCCAGAAAAGACCATCCCTAACGAAGACCTTCAGAAAGCAGATTGAGGAATCAAAGGTGTAGACTAGAGAATGATTTATCTATTCATCCAGCCATTCATCTAGAAGCATTCATTCCACCAAAATTCTTTGGAAGCTACGCTTTTCAAGTGGTAGATGAATTTTGAAGCATTACCCATATGTATTGAAAGAAAGCACTTGTTTGGGGGTGGTCAGGAAAATTATAGCCAAAATCTTGGATTCAGTTGAACAATGAAAAAATCTGGCTGACCTTCAAAAAAGCATTCCTAATAATAAAAGCTATTATTTTGCGAAGAGTTTCCCAGAGGAAGTGGTAATAATCCCATAGTTTGAGTCATAGGAAATTTTGCTGGACAGAACATTCAATAACACACTTTGGGGAACAACCTTAAATTATAAAGGCGAATAAGCAGGATTACTTCATTGTTTCCCCATCTTTATTTTCTATAAAAGCTCCTTGTGGAGACTTTCACGACATGGGTGGCCAAATTATAATCACCGAATGATACAGTGGAAGATGAATCAAAATGCCATGATTGTTCTTTTCACTCCTATTTCTGACTTTTATTTGCAAGCCTCATCCTCTGGATTCTTTCCCCTTAGCATTTCCAGTTAATACCCTCCATTTTTCAATATGTCCTATTCTTGTCTTTGTACTTAAATTTCAGGGGTTTAATTAAGATATGGAAGCTATAGACAATGTGGGTTTGCACATCTTTTGGTGTAACTATGAAAATAGTCTTTCAGGTGCAAACAAACTGTTGAGAGAGAATTTGCCCAGTTCCCATGCCTTTAATGGTGTTTTAATATCACTTCACATTGTTAAGAGGAGATTAACAACAAGATAATCCTCCCATATTTTCTTTTGAAATGCCTACATTTTGTGTTTAAAGAACTTAGTCTTAGCTCCCTGGCAACTTCTAAATTGCTTCCTTATCTATTTCTGCATTCCTAGGTGTCTTACTTGGGAGAAGAGGGGGGCAGTCCTAGGGCTCCTAATTAGCCCAAAGCAAAATATAAGAAAGCTTTGAAAATGTTATCCTCTTCCAGCCCAATCGACTTATCACCTAAGACTCATCCATGTCTGACCAAGGAAAACAATCTGCTCCCCAGGCAGTGTGGGGACTGGTCCACATCAGAGGGAACCAGGTGCCCGTAGAGCCTAAGAATGGCTTTGTTTTTCCCACATCTATAACAGAGTCTCGGGCTCATAGGACACATGGGTCTACTGAGATCCCTTCCTAAGGCCACACCCGTGGTTTTCAGATTAAATGGTCGTTTCTGTCAAGGATACCACCACTGCTTGGTTTGGGAGTCTCAGATCGGGTAGCACAGTGTGAAGAACAGTTTAGGCAAGAAATAATTTCTCGGTAGTCTTCATTTCCGAGAAGCCTTTCCACAATGCATTGGCCTTCCATGAAATTCTAGCTCTTCTTTTCTGTAAAATTCTGAGGCTCCCAGACAAATCTCCAGCAAAGGAAGTCCTTGTCATCCTTTCTCTGCCCCTGAATACAATGCTCCATCAGATAGAGGATGTGAAGGATCACAGTTCTTGGCAGGCAAGCTGACCTAGGAAAGAGAGATTTTTGAGCACAAAAGTTTTGCTTGTTTGCTTTCTTTTAAGACCTCAAGAGGCAGCAGCAAGTCATTTTTGCAGAGGAGAAATATAAAGCATTGTCTTCGCTGTGTACTGTGTGGGTGTCAGGTGTGTCAAGTCCTCCATCCTCCTTTCACCTCTCCCAAACACATCCAGTACAAAGGATCACCCACTTCTCTCTAAACTCTCACCAGCTCTGGAGAAGAAGAGGGTCAGCGATCCTGGAAGCATGTGACCAGTGACATTGAGGTGAAGGTGTTTCTTACTGCTGTTATAGCAAATTATCACAAACTTAGAGGCTTGAGCCAACATACATTTATTATCTCACAGTTCTGTGGCTCAGAAATCTGGGCTGGCTGGGCTGGTTTCTCTGCTTAGAGTCTCACAAGGCTGAAATCAAAGTGTCATTTAGCTTGGCTTCTATTAGAAGGCTCTGGGGGAAAAAAATCTACTTCCAGACCCATTCAGGCTTTTGGCAGAACTCTGTTCCACGCGATTGTAGGACTGAGGTCCCTATGCTCTTGCTGACTGATGACTGGGGGTCTTTCCAGCATCTAGAGGCTGTCCTCATTTCCTTGGTTCAAGGCCCTTTTCCTCCAGCTTCAGAATCAGCAGTAGTGGGTGGAGTCCTTCTTATGGTTTGAATCTCTCTGACCTCCCTTTCTGTCACATGTCTCCTGCTTTCCTGTTCTGTTGCATCTCTTTAATTATTCTACCTTCCTTTTCTGGTTTTAAATGTTCTTTTGATTACAATGTGTCTACCAGGATAATTTCCCTGTTTGAAGGTCAGCTGATTAGTGACCTTACTTACATCTGCAATGTGCCTTCACAGCAGCACCGAGGTTTGATTGAATAATCAGAGCATGGGGATCTTGTGGGAACATCTTCAGGGTTCTGCTACCACAGGAAGTGTGACAGGGACATGACTTCAGCCCATCTGTGTTAAACAGGATATTAACCCAACTCTTCTGCTGTCTTGGAGTTTCAACAGAGGCCCTAAAAATGGAGAACAAAAATGTTGATGCCAAATGATCCCACATCCTAATGAGTTGTTGTCCACATGCTAAGCAATTACCACATTTTTTCAGCCACTCACCCATTCCTGCTCTATGGGAGAAGGATTCACTGGCAATGAGGGCTGTTTGAGAGAGTTTTGTCAGTGTTATGTACTTTGAGCTCACCCGCACCCCTGATGAAGGAAAAAGGCATGCTTCCTTCCACTTCCAGATGAGGAAATGCTGTTTCAAGACAACACTCAGAGAGCATGGCACTCATTCCCTAGAATTTGAGGAATGCAGAGGCAGGTATCTGATGCAGGCCTGGAAGGTTAAAGGTGAGAGTCTTCCTCTGCCACCAGCTACATAAGGAATAGTCAGCACTTTCAGAGTTTGATGGGGCAAGGAAAGACACCTTGAATTTCCCAAGGGTCAAGAGTTCATCTTGGGAGACAGCCAGTTTTGGGTCCTTCCAAAAGGGACTCTGCCCAAGAGTACTTTTTTAAAGGAATGAGATGGCCCAGCAGAAGAAGCAGGTGACAGAGGAGAAAGGTATCAAGAGCCAGCCACAGGAGGGGACTAGAAGAGGGAGAGCCCTAGTCATGGAGGAAAGGGTCTCCAAAGAATCCAGCAAGCAGTCCACAAAGAAAGAATCAGAATTTGGAACTTGTCATATTTGTAAAGCACCAACACCAGATCACAACCATATCGGCCAAGTTAGATCATTCTGTGTGCCTTATCTACCCCTCTCCCTAGCTCTGCTGACCCTGGAGAGAAGGAGAAAGAAGTGGCCTGGGCCAACATGAGCTGGAGGGGGGGATATCTTACACTGGAAGAGAGTTTGTAATTTTATGATTATTACACTGAACTGGCCTGGATTGCAAGAACTACAGTAATTTCCTGAAGTTTCATCTAGGGGGTGGGTAAAGAACTATTTGACATAGGAGGCTGAAAGGAGATTAGTGATAAAGAATAAAATTGGCTTGTATTAAATCAAGCTTGTTCAATAAAATAGTTCATGTTATATGTGTCATTAATTGCTGACATCACTTATATATCAGAATCATTTTAACAGAGATGAGATCATCTCTCAGCTTTCTTTTTACCTATTTAAATAATATCAGTTCTTTCAACTGAAAGTTTTAGTCATCTTTGAACATCTTTTGAAAAATCATCTCTCTATGGCTTCCATCAAGAGCCAAGATAATTCCATGTACCTTGGCTCCAGTTTTGATATGCTCTGTACTCCAAGGGAGGCTGAACAAAATGACCTCTGAAGATATTTCCAGCTCAGTAGTTATAAAATGAATTGTAGCTTTCTCCAAGGTCTCTTTGCCTTAGTTAACAGATTAGTGGTCCAGTTAGGGTTGAATCTGATAAACTCACTAACAGCTCTCTACCCTTCACAGAACACTTGGGTCCATGTAGAGACAACTCAGGGAATAATCTCCATACTTCATCTCCCATGGTCATCTTCAGTCACTTCCTCCCCCTGGGAGACCCATCTTCACTTCACTTTGCCATGCTCCAGGCCTACTTCTCTCAAATCTCCCGGGAAGTGCAGTTCTCACTTTAGAACCCCCATTCACTCCCATCCCACTTCATCTCCCATGCTAGAGGCCTCTGTTAGAAAGGTTGTTGGTGCAAGGTTTTTTTAAGATTTAGTTAGTTATTTTTAGAGAGAGAGAAAGAGAGAGAGAGAGAGAGAGAGTGTGTGTGTGTGTGTGTGCGCGCGTGTGCGCACGAGTCGGGAGAAGGGCAGAGGGAGAGTAAGAGGGAGAATCTCCAGCAGACTTCCTGCTGAGTGTGGAGCCTGACAAGGGCTCGATCTCACAACACTGAGATGATGACCTAAGCTGAAACCAGGAGTCTGACACTTAACTGACTGAGCCACCCAGGCACCCCAAGGATGTCAGTGCAGTTTTGACAGAAACACTTCAACATTGCCAGATATTCCAGAAGAATAAACTCTGGGGAAAAGAACCCTGGCATCAAAGAAAAGCTCAATTTATACACCATAGCAAGTTTTGATAGCTATAAACCTGATATGCAAATAGAACATTTTATGACATAGCACTACGTTTAAATTAAAGTGCTTTTTAATAGAATATGTAATTCACAAATATAAAAGTGCATTTTAATTGCCCACAAATGAGTTTTTAAAGCACTTAGGTGTATCAGGAATATAAAATGCAAATGATTAGATGAGTCATGCTTCTAAAACTAATAATTTCAATGGGAATAACTATATAAAGAGTAACTATGTAGTATTAAGACAGAATTCTCAGGGTGCCTCGGTGTCTCAGTTGGTTAAGCATTGGACCCTTGATTTCAGCTCAGGTCATGATCTCAGGGTTGTGAGATTGAGCCCCGTGTTGGGTTCCACGATCAGCAGGGAGTCTGCTCAAGATTCTCTCTCTCCCTCTGCTCCTCCCCCAAGCACTCCAGGGCTCTCAATCTCTCAAATAAATAAAAAAAAAGAAAGGCAAAATTCCCCAAACTGTGTATGAAGCCTGTTTTATTACTTTAAATTTCTGTCTTGTATAGGCATATTGTTATCTTTCATGTTTAAAAGGCATCATTATGGATGGTGCAAAATCATATTGTGTGTGACAGAGAAGCTTTGAGATCCATAGCCAGCTTTCTTACTTCTCCATACCTCCTTTGTCCAGTATTGCCCAGGCATTGCCATTTACACTTCTCCTGACTTTACTCAGTGTGAGCCATGCTTTCTCTGATTTCTTCATTTTCTTACCAGTACCCTGTGCTTATCTGCTTCTGTTTCTTCATCACCGAAGAAAAAGCTTGAGATTGGAATTTGGGGAACCCCTCACAGCATTTTTCTCTATCTCTTGCCTCACATCAGATCATCAAACAGCTCCACTCTAAGTCATTGTCTCATACATCGAGTTCAAAATAAGTGGACTAGTGAAATTACAGGCTCATGGGCCCATGGTCCAACCTGGGCATTGGATGTTAATAGCAGCTGTTCAGTGATGCTGTGGAACCTGCTTAAAACCATTAGAATAATATAAATAACTAATAGAATTATGCTGTGTTATAAGGGAAGACTGGGACAACAACTTTCATAAATGGCTCAAAAGAAGATTACAGGAAGCCATGAAAATATCTGGCAGGGAAGTTCAACCTAGTCTAGGGTTTCTAAATAGCTTCTCTGAGGAAAGTACATTCAATCTGAGATCCAGGGGATGAATATGTTATCCAGTATGAAAGAAAAGAACATTCAAAAAGGAATGTTTAAGGATCTGATAGATTAGTAGAGCAAGAGAGAGAGAAGGAAAGAGTTGATTTAAGCGAGAGTGGTTCAGATGTTGCAGGATGATAAGTAGAGGCAGGAATGCTTGGGAGAAAGAGTCTAGAAGCCATTTTCTAACTGTTGGTTAGGACCAGGATGGTGCAGAAGAGATGAAGAGAGAAGGGTATTTAGAAGGTACACTTAACTCTGATGATCAATTGCATAAGGTGGGTGAAGAAGAGGAGAATGTTTTTCACTTACACACTTGGATAGATGGCAGTGCCGTTCACTGAGCTAGTGGTCATTAGGGGAAAATTGAGTTGCTGGGGATGGAAGGAAGAGGTGCGTTGTGGGCTTACTGATGTTAAATATCCATGTAGCAACATTGAGTAAATCATTAGCTTGGGGCTCAGAAGAAGGGTCTGGACTGGGAATATAAATTTGACAGTTATTAAAGATGTTATATGAAGCCATTAGGGTAGCTGAGGTTCCTTAGGGAGAGCATATAGAAAGAAATTAGATTTAAATGAAGAAAACAGAAGAGGGCCTCTCCTCTGACCAAGACTTAGGGATCTCCAGTTCTTTCTTTCTTTCTTTCTTTTTTTAAAGATTTATTTAGTTATTTTGAGAGAGAGAGAGAAAGAGGCAGGGAGGGCAGAGGAAGAGGGAGAGAGAGTCTCAAGCCGACTCCTCTGATGCAGGGCTTAATCTCTTGAGTCCAAAATCACGACCTCAACCGAAAGCCAGAGTCAGATGCTCAACTGACTGTGCCACCCAGAGCCCCCCCTCCCAGTAATTTAAAAGCTGGGGAGAAGATAATGCACTGGAAAAGCTGGAGTTACCAGAGCATAACTAGTAGTGTATTGTAGCCCAGAAGCCAAGGGGATTGGAGTATATCAGAAAGGAGGATATCACCATTAGAATAAAGGATAAAGTGTAATGAGATGTCAAGTGAAATGAGAACTAAAAAAAAAAAAAAATCTCTATGATTTAGGAACAGGGAGGTCTCTGCTGATCTTACCAAGAGCTGTTCAGAGAATGAATAGCATGAATAGGAAAATAATAGCATGAATTCCCAGTGCTTGAGAGCTGAGGACGTGCAGAATATAAACAAATCTTTCGAGTTGGTGTGACCAAATGTCCAGCCTACCCAAGATTAGGTTCCAATTTGGCCTATTGTCCTGGAAAAACTATTAACAGTGCTCTCCTTCATTCTCAACCACGCCCTGTTTGAGTGACAAATTACCATGGCCCTGTGTGAAGGGCAAGGGGCAGGTTAGAACAGCAATCCTTAGCTCTCTGGCGCAGAAGAGTGGCAGCACAGAGCGGTGAGTGAATCACGTTTGAAGGCAGACAGCCCTGAGCGTAATTTTCAGTTCTACTACTTCTTGGCTGTGGGAGCTTGGACAAGTTTATCTAAGCTCTCTGAGGCTAGCAGGACTTACACTTCAGGATAGAGGTCGGGTTTCTTGTAAAGTGCTAATGTGTAGTGCTCAGCAACTATGAGTTCCTTTCTCTTTGTTCCCTAGGATTTGTTCTTTAACCCTTGTTGCAATGGTTACATTTCCTTCTCTCTCTTCTCTCCTTCCTCTCCTGCCTCACCCTAAAACAACTCAAAGACTTTGTGAAAGAAAAAGTTCTTATTTTTATAGCAATAACAAAGCACTCTCTTCGTGTAACATGTTTCATTCTTCAGAATAGTTGGTGACCCGGTCTTCTGTCTCATTATTCTAACTGGGCAAATGCAATGATACCCAGCTCATTCATGTCAGTACATTTCAACGGGTACTTACTGAGTGTTGTTTGCATAGGAGTGTCTGATGTGATACTTTTTCTCAAGAACCATCTTTTGCAGGGAGACCACGTACTGTGTATAATACTCTTCCTGTTGCAGTTTCTCCGCCTCCGCCGGTGGCTACCGTTTATGGGGCCCCTTAGATGTACTATGACAGGTAGCTAGCATCTTACTGCATTAAATCTTCACGTTGCGCAAGGCATTACTATAATGATTCAGTTTCACAAGTGAGGAAAACTGAAGTCCAAAGACATGAAGCCAGCTGCTCAGAATGACAGAGCTCATGTGCGTCCATACTGGGGTCTGAGTCCTGATGCCCCTGACAGTACAGCCCATGATCTCTCCATTACTCAATGGAATCGAAAACAAATAAAATATCATTTCGGTATTTCAGAGTTAAATTAATGTGCCACTTGTATATATTGTTTGAAGTTTTTAACTAGAAGTCAAGCAGAGAAAGACAATTATCCTATGGTTTCACTCATTTATGGAACATAAGAAATAGGAAGATCGGTAGGAGAAGGAAGGGAAGAAATATCACCCAACCAGGTAATATGACTTGTGTGATCTTTTCGCCAGGAAGAACATGGCTAATTAAGGAAGATTTCTTTCCTTCTTCTTTGTAGAGTCTTTATTCAAAGTTACTATCTCAGCACAATACATGTACGCTCTAAAGACTGGATCAACAATGGCAAACAAACATTGAAGACAGAATCCTCCCCTTACAACTGAAAAGCGACATGATTGAGCCTTCTGCAGGGCTTTCTGGGTAAGGTTTTCTGCATGGCCTGTCCCCGAAAGGCCCTGAAGTTTGTTCTCTTCCAGTCCTCTAACTTCTCATTTTGTAATCATGTGTAGTTTGTAAGACCTCAGACTCAATTTTCCAGATGACTTCATGGGCAGAGAATTGCTAATTTGTTACACTGATCTTGACATTTCAAACTGCAATTGAAAACAGTTTTCCTTAATTAACTGTGTTGTTCCTGGTGAAAAAAATCAGACAAAACTGGCATGTTTGGTTGGGCAATGTTTCTATTTTGGTGTCTTATAAATATAGTCCTTCAATCCCAAGTTGATATCCATATATTAATTTCTCAGCTTGCCCCGTAGAGAAAATTAAATATGAATAACACTCTACAGCATTACTTGGGGAATAAAGATTTTACCCACAATAGCACTATTTTATCCATATTATCCATCACATATCCATCATGTGAGAGAGATGTTATGAAAAATCCTTTTCTTCATTTAATAGGCAAATACATTATTTAAAAGCTACCTCTCCAGGGGCGCCTGGGTGGCTCAGTTGGTTGGGCGTCTGCTTTCGGCTCGGGTCATGATCCCAGGGTCCTGGGATCTAGTCCTGCATCGGACTCCCTGCTCAGTGGGGAGTCTGCTTCTCCCTCTGCCTTTCCCCCCCATCCCGCTTGTACTCTCTCTCTCAAACAAATAAATAAAATCTTTAAAAAAAAATAAAAAATAAAAAAAAAATAAAAGCTACCTCTCCAAATATGGGTAATCCTTTAGAAAAAAGATGTCAAATCATCAGTAGCATTAAATGTGCCTTTACCTTTAAGTACTTTGGTTTTATTTATTTTATTTTTTCAGATTTTATTTATTTGAGAGACAGAGACCGAAATAGCAACACAGATAGCAAAAGAGAGCATGAACTGGGAGGAGAGGGAGAAGCAGGCTCCCTGCTTAGGAGCCCAGTGAGGGGCTTGATCCCAGGACCCAGAGCCCTGGGATCATGACTTAAGCTGAAGGCAGACACTTAACCAACGGAGCCACCCAGGTGCCCCTACCTTCAAGTACTTTGAAATTCAAGTTGACTATAACTTTTCCCTCTAAAATATTTACTAAAGCATTGTCCTTGTCTAGGCTTTTATATATGTGTATATTTTTAAATATAAAATAAATATTATAGAATACATATTTATATATAAAAGTAATTATATATTAGATTATGTACATAGATTTAGTGTGTATAATAATATATGTAAATTTTATGGGAGGAATTTGCAGACTGGTTGTGCCTGCGAGGGGATAAGAGCCAGTATTGCTTTCAGAAGTGCAATCGGAGGCCTGGTTGCTGTATGCTACCCCTCTTCGCTGAAGCTTTTGTCCTGCTAGAGGTATATTCTCCCAGGAATGCAACACAAGGTGGTGCTGTTGTATTTATGCTAAACCAGCTGCAAGCCCAGCCACTTAGGCTATCTGTAGATTTGATCTGAAAGTGCTGTGCCAAAGGCAGGGAGGGATAGGTTTTGCATATGTAAGTGTTTACAGCGTAGTTACCCTTTCAGATAAGAAAAGCTAAGTAGAAATAAGGAGATGGAAAGTAAGTTTCTTCCATTTGTGGCAGCTTCTGGGAAAAGCATTTTAACAGAAGAAAGTGAACGTGCAAATGGGCTCCTTTTGTGACTAAATTGCAGTGCATAGAATGTTCGGGGCTTGAAGAGATACTATTAAGATATTATCCAACCATTCCCCTATTTTCAGGCAGGACTTCGTTTATTAAATTATCAGCCAGTGAACCTTTTCTCTTGGCTTTAAAGTTTGCCAGGGAAGGAAATGGGGCAAATTAACAATCCTTAGTGTTGGCCATCCTCCCCTCCACCTGTGGTGGAGGGTTGGGCACCTCCTCACACTCCCCTCTCTCTGAATTCACACTCACGGGATGGGAGGGATCTCACCAGCAGCCCTGTTTGGTGAGGAGCAAGAAGGGACTAGGCATTAGGCAGCTAGGTTCTCCTCCCTCATCTGACTCAGGACAAGGCAGCCCTCAGATTCAGCATCTCCAAAGGGAAGAGGTTGGACTAGCATCAGTGGTTTCCACAAATAGTTGGATCACAGAATCGCCTGGGATGCTTTTTCGAAAATACACATTTCAGGGTCACACCCACAAAACTGCTCAATCAGAAAATCTAGGACAAGGCCTAGAAATTGTACTTAAAAAACAAATAACAAAAACTGAAGGTTTTTCCCCTCCTGGAAAACTCTTTTTCCTGTCTGAAGTTGGGGAGATGACCTCTAAATTCATAGGCAGGCAGCCCAGCAAAGGACGAATGGCTGGTGAGTAGATACCACTAGATTAAATAGCTCTTAAATCCCATGTGGCTTTAAAATTGTCAGGCATCCCAAACACAAAAGCCCTTGAAAAATAAATTATCCCAGGTACAAAGTAACTTCCTCTTGAATTAAAACCCCCAGCCCTTTGAGCAGTCTGTTGTGTAATGATCTAAACGCAAATGCTTTCTAAATTTTTCATATCCATGAAATTGGAAGGTCCAGAACTATTGCTATGATAAAAAATCGAATGATAGTACATGTGTTCAGCAAGCTTCCTATGTGGTATTTTATTTTCCTACAGTTGTAACTGAATTGGTTGACAGTTATGAAAACAATATTTTGACCCTTTCAGTTTTTATTCTTATAAAACTGGAAAGTTAAGGAGTTGGTCAAATATCTGGCCAGTATATAAAAGGCATATTCTGGCAAACTCAGCTGTGTAGGAGTCACTCAACAAAAAGTCCTCTAGGAGGATTTGGCTTTCTTACTCTTTCAGACTTTGTCTAATTTAGCAAAGTGAAATTCAGTAACAATGCAATTCAGATCATTTATACCCCAAAAGTCTCATCTGAAAGAATCAGATAATTGAAGCAACATTTGTTTACTCTAGCTTATAGTACCAAAGTAATTAATTCTGCTTTCCATTTTCCCTTGTTAATATAATGTGACCTCAATGTTATTTTCTAAGTAAATCAATTAGGAGGTTTGGCTTACATATGCAACTCTCACAAATGGATAATTATCCCAGCAAACAGAAACCTATATACTTTTTGTAAGCCCCAGTGTTGGTGTTGCTTTCAAATAGTTGGTTCTCATTATTTGTAGTTTAAAAGCCATTTACAGGTCTAATTAATTTGTTTCACAACAATCTAAAGATCAGTGCTTCCAACTCCATGGATTGAATGTATAAAATGATGCATGGGGCCAAAATTAGCATTCAGTTAAAGATTAGTCAGTCAATGTCAGAGCTAAGCTCCACTAAATGCCTTTTAGGTAATCTGTCCATTAGACCTTTCAAATCACCCCTCAAAATTTGGGCAAGCTACTACTGTTTATCAGTTACAAATTTCCATATTCTGTTGCTGCTCAGTCATGCTGTTCCAAATTATCTCTAAGCCCATGTCTTGTGATTTTCTGTATAATTACATCTGCATTTCCCTGATTTTCCATTAGCTTGTGTCATCCTTTCAAGATCACTCATGAACGCATTTGTTCCCTTTATCAGAAGGACACCAGCGCTCAGCTCTTCCTCTATTTTGACTCCCAAGCCCCATTGAATAAAAATAACCTTGTGTCCTCTGGAGTTCTCTGAACCATTTAGGAAAAAAGAATGCCTGTCATGGAATCAGTATCATTTGTAATATCCTCTCCAAAAGAAAGCCACAAGGGGAGGGAAAAGCCTTAGAACTATTTTGTGACCTCATGAAGTACAAAAGAAAAGAAAATGTGCCCCAAACAATACAGCTTTTCTTTTCTTTTCTGACTTCTTGAAGCCCTAATAATTTTTGTTGCTGGACTTGGTCCTGGTTGTGTAAAGGGTCTGAGCCTGAGGAAATCAGTTGCTGTCTCAGCAGCCAGTGTGAAATTACCCTGCATTTTGAACCAGGCTTTCTGCTTTTGCTGCCATTGCTGCTGCTGGCTCTGTCTCGAAGACTGAGGCTGCTCTCTCCCTGGATACTGAAAACCTTGCTCCTCCTTTCCCCAGAACCCTTTCTCCATGTTTTGGAGAGACTGGGGATTGTGATGGAAGCTTGCAGTTCTTTAGCTAACTAATTTGTAGCTTTGTCCTTCGTCAAGTTCCTGAGCTTCCGTGGGTGTAAAATAGACACTGTATCTACTTCACAGTCTTGTTTGCACTGAAAGAGCAGTTCCGTGAAATGAAACACTATAACAACAGTCTGTGGTTGGGCCTTGCTGCCCAGATGTGAGGAGTTGTTGAATACGGCTGGTTGAGAGCAGTGGCCTCCCACTGGGGGCCCCCAGCCTCGGGAGCGCACAGCCATGGAGTGAGGCATGAAAAGAGAATGTTAGAATATAAAGCTGTTTAAACTAAAAAAATTAAAAAGGTATTGCGTTTTCATGGTGCTTAAGACACGAATTAAAGCTGGCGCCTTCGCTAGGTGAAATGCTCATGGGACCTGGTCCGTGGGATATCCTGACGAGATACCCTGCCAGTGCCACCACAGAGGAGTGACAGCAGGGTCCTCACACATCTGTGCATGTTTTTGCACAGTGCACCAGGATGCAGTTTGTGTGTGTCCTGTGTGGCAGGCAGAATAATGGCCCCCCAAAAAGGTCTGTGTTTTCATCTCTGGAGCCTGGGGATATTACCTCCCATAGTAAGAGGAGCTTTGCAGATGTGATTAAGTAAAGGATCTGGAGATGGGGAGGTTATCTGGGTCGGCCCCAAGGAATCACCAGAGTCCTTACAATAAGTGAAAGAGAGAGGCAGGAGAGTCACAGGGACCAATGTAGCAACAGAGGTCAGAGTGATAGGATAGTAGGAGGGGCAACAGGCCAAGAAACGCGGGCAGCTTCTGCAAGCTGGAACCATCGTGGAAGCCGAGTGGCCCCTACAGCCTTCAGCAAGATCCCAGCCCTGCTGACGCCTTCATTTTTCCCCAGTGACACCCATTTTGGGTTTCCCACCTCCAGAATGGTAACAATATTAAACTCGTGCTGTTTTAAGCCACTGAATTTGTGATAATTTGTTACAGCAGCAAGAGGAAACTGAAATATTATGTTTAAGTGGGTTTGTGAATACCATCGCCTAGTTTTAGGGAAACTAATTGCCACCAAACGGACAAATGTCCTCTAAAGGGATGTCTGCAGAAAAAATGTTGCTGAAAGACAGCTTTCATAATGCAACAGCACATTGGCAGGGCTGGACTTCACCTTACATTTCAGTTCATTTTGAAGTCAAAGCAATGATGATATAGCATGCTTAATCTTTCTGCTTTCACTATGATGATTAAGTGAGGACAATGGTTTTTATATCCTGAATACATAAACTGAAGATAATAAAATATTACTTTTAACATATGCATTTTATATCTGTTAAATCCTTTTTAAATTAACCTTTTATTTTGAGATAATTGTAGATTAGCATGTAGTTGTAAGAAGAAATACAGAGAGACCCCATGTACCCTTAATCCAGTTTCCTCCAGTGATCATATCTGGCCTAACTATAGGTTGCAATATCAGAACCAGGGTATTGACATTGATACAATCCACTGACCTTATTTAGGTTCCATTAGTTTTGCAGGCAGTCGTGTGTGTGTGTGTGTGTGTGTGTGTGTGTGTATTCATCACTTGTGTAGATTCATGTAACCACCACTACAGTCAAGTTACAGAATAATTTCATCAACGCAAGGATCCATCATGCTGTCCATTTAATCATATCCAGCTCCCTCCCCACCTCTCCCAGCCTTTTTCTATTTTCCATTTCTATAATTAGTCATTTCAAAAATATATAAATGGAACAATTCACTATGTAACCTTTGGAGAGTGAATTTTTTTCATTCAGCATATGTCCGCTGGGAGTCATCCAAGTTACTGCATATATTAGTCTTTTATTGTTGCTGTACCAAATTACCAAAAATTTAGCCACTTAAAGCAACACATATTTATTATCTTACAGTGCTGAAGGTCAGAAATCCAGGAACAGCATGGTTCAACACTTAGAAGCTCACAAGGCCTAAATCAAGGCCTACACTCCTTTCTGGAGGCTCTGGGGATGGAGCAGTTCCAAGTTCTTTCAGGTTGTTGGCAAAATTCAGTTCTTTGCAATCATAGGACAGAGGTCCCCATTACCTTGCTGACTGTCAGCCAGGGCCCTCTGAGAGGCTGCCTGCATCCTTCTCAAGCTGCCCGTGTGGCCCACCCTCAGCAGCTGCCTGTGAGGCCCTCTGACACTCAGAATCTCTCTGACTGGCCTTTATTTTTACTACTTTTAAGTTGGGGGAAAAATCGGAAGGCCTGTATATAGGTTTCTTTTTTTCTTTCTTTCTTTCTTTCTTTCTTTCTTTCTTTCTTTCTTTTTTTTTAGAGAGAGAGAGAGGGAGCACGAGTGGGAAGGGGGTGGGTGGAGAGGCAGAGAGAGAATCTTAACTAGGCTCCATGCCAGCACAGAGCTCTACATGGGGCTTGATCTCACAACCCTGAGGTCATGACCTGAGCTGAAATCTAGAGTCAGACGTTTAACTGACTGAGCCACCCAGGCGTCCCAGCCTGCATAGATTTCTAATATGAGATAAGCTAATGTTCCACAAAATTCATTAAGAATTCTTAGACAGCAACTCCCTATATGAAGAATTTTTTCCTCTTGTTAAACACTGGACAGATGTTCAATCAGACCTATGACTTGAAAACTTAGCCACAGAGGATAGAGAATCGAGAATGTCCCATAGTCTACCCAAGCCAACTAGCATCAGAAGGAGTTTTATAAGAAGGCATTCATTCAGGGCGCCTGGGTGGCTCAGTTGGTTAGGCATCTGCCATTGGCTCAGGTCATGATCCCGGGATCCTGGGATCAAGTCCTGCATTGGGCTCCCTGCTCAGCAGGGAGCCTGCTTCTCCCGCTCTCTTTGCCCCTCCCCCCGCTCTCTTTGCCCCTCCCCCCTGCTTGTGCCCTCTCTCTCTCTCAAATAAATAAATTTAAAAAAAAAAGAAGTCATTCATTCATTCAACAAATATTTATTTTCTTGCATATTCAGTGCTCCATACCACATGTTATGACCCTGATACATGTAGTGTTTGTCCTAATGGAGACAAAGCTCAGTGAAAACTCCAGGTCAGTAATCAAGCAAATGCAAAGATGCAGCAAGTACAATGCTAGAAGAATGACAGAGTGCCATCAGCACACACAGGAGGAGTGTTGGAGTCAGGAATCATTTGCATGCAAGCGACAGAAAACCACTAAGGGTAGAAGAAATTGGTAATTTAATATAGGGGTAGAGATAATTCCCAGGAAACCAAATGGGTAGGATATAGAGCTGTTGGAAGAAAGCTGGTTTCTTGTTCTTCATCTTCCTGAGGCCATGTGATCTTGCACATTTGTTTCTTTCTGGGCATCTCTTTCATTCTCTGGAGGCTGGCTATTATTACTATTATTATTGTTATTTCTTCATGTACATGACAAAATATGGATGCCCCACATTGGCAACCCAACTGAGTTTACCTCTTTTCTTATTTCTAATATGAACTGAAATGGGTTATTATGCTAAGTTCCAAACCAAGTTCCCAGGAGAGAATCAGACTGGGCTAATTGAGCTCATGTACCCATGTGGGCTAAGACACCTTAAATTAGGTCTGCTTCAAGGAATATCAATATCTATGCTGATTAGGGGATTCAGGGAGAGTGTTCTAGAGGAAACGACAACTAACTGAGATGGCAAGGATGATGTTATCAGAAGCCCGGAGAGAGCATGGCACGTCTGGAGCACTGAAAGAAGCTTGGAACAATTGGAACTTCCATCTAGTGTGTGTGGAGTTGGGGACAGTACATGAGGAGTTGAGTCTGGAGAGGAAGAAGAGGCCAGGTTAGAAAGGCTCTTGAAAGCCATGCAGAGGGGCTGAGTTTTGGCCGGGTGGTCTTCCTTGACATAAGCTTTAGAATGAAGGATGTTGTCTCCTCCCCACCAAAGCACCGTTTGCAGCATTTGTGATTGCTCTGACTCCAGTCATAGCCTTCAAAAGACTAAATTAGAACATTTTGTTTTGGTTCACAACCATGTGACTTTCTCCCTTGTTGTCTTCCTGTAGCTGTCCTTGTCTGGGCTTTCCTTGAGCCTTGCTTGAGATGTAGGTATGTAGGATCACAGTTTTGCACAGAGGTGGAAATATGTTTAATTTTTATTACTTTCTAGTATTGTCCAACATGCCTTTGACCTCTTTGATGTGTGGGAGAAAAAAGCCAAGTCCCTTGATGGAGCCATCTACTTTTATTCCCAGAAGAAACTATAAAAGACAAACCAAAGCATTAGAATAATTTATTTATTTCCCGTTTTCCTTCAAGATTTATACCCAAGCATGACTTGGAGTCATAATACGACAATTTGGAAAATTCCTAAAATACTAAGAGAAAATAAGTACTAAGAAAAAAAAAAGAAAAAAGGAAGAAAAAAAAAAAGCACTAGGATAAGGGACCGTAACAACGGAGATGCCAGTTTAGTGACTTAAACTTGGTTTGTGTGTGTTTCATGCATTATATGCCTGTATTTTGAAACATTTGATGACAGTCCCCACTCCCACCTCATCTGTTGAACTGTACACGTTTCTCCGGTGTTTCTTTAGGTCTGTCAATCATGACTCTACGTTGAAAACCTGGAACTGACTTCTCCCACTAGTTCCCTTTCTTTCATCTGCTTGAATTTTCCTTTTAGTGTTTCTGGTTGCACTTCCTCATTTCTACCATTCAGTAAACCTTGTTTAGAACTGGCTTATTGAATTTCATTCTTTCCAGTTGCTGATCGTTTTAATTCCAGACTACTTAAGATACGTCACTGGAGTCAGATCAATGAGATTCGCTTATCTCAAAGAAATCACTTGCAAAGGAATAATCAGTTCATGTGACTTTTCATGGTGGCTCTTTTCCTTTCAGGGTCTTGGGCCAAGGACAAAGTAAGGCTATATAGGATGTTTGCTACTCGGAGACAAATGGGAGTATCTTAAGTGGAGGGCATCCTCTGGAGGACAGTATGAATGGTTGTCCCCAATTTGTTCCTTGGAACCAGAGGAATACACCCACTGTGGCACTGATTATCCCCTTCCCCTGTTTCTGAGAGTGGGGCTGAATGCACATTGGGAGGGCTGAGTTGGTGCTTGCTCTGGGATTTCTGTCTGTCTCCCTGCTTGAGACATGAGAAATAAAAATGAACTAATTCTTGGGCAAAATGCCATTCCTCTTCCTTGGTAGATCCCTAGGGGCTACCATCTTTAATAATTCAATACCAAGGTTCACTTCCAGGTTAGAAAATAATTGATTCTTACTAAAATTTTAACTTCCCAACTTGAAGAATCTGAATTCAAGACTAAAAGAGTAGAGATGCTTTTTAACTGCTCGACTAAATGTTGAGGCTCTACTCTATGGCTATTTTCCTTAGCAAATTTTCTGGTACTGGCTCAAATCTATCATTGAGCTGACTTTTACCCAAACTGGCACTTCATGAATAATTCACACTTATGAAAGTACAAAGTCCATGAAAAAATTATTATTTTTGCTACTGACTTGAATAGCCAAGATACTTGTCATCTCTCAACATTAATTTTTGATGGCTTGCTCCTTGGATAACAGAAAATGAAGCCGGAGAGGACCAAAAGAGCAAGAAATACGCCTCTTTTTGTGCTTGGAGATATACAACTCCACTTTTCTCTGACACATAAAAGATCATATGAGAGAAATGAAACCATGGTACCAAAGGGTGACAGACCCCCCCCCCAAAGTGAGACTAAAATCAAAATACAATGGATGGATACTTGAACATTAAACAAGATAAGTACCAGATAGAGTAAACGCTTATGAAACTAAATTAAACTTGTTGCTTGAACATCATCAGAAGATTTAAAAATTAAATCCCAGTAGTATTTCTCAGGAGCTAGAACCAAAAATAAATTCAGGTCACCAGAATTACCTGTAAGAGTTGTACTTTTCAAAACAAGCCTACTCATTTTTAGGGATGGGGCAGAGAACAGACTTCATAACCTTCTGTATTTTCCACACACATTTTACATTAAATGATCTTCCTGAACTACATGAAACTTATTTGTTAGAATATTTTTCTTCTTTTTTTCTTTTTATAGAACTTATGACTATAAGGTATAACTGATGTCAGAAAAAAACCTGTTTTGTATTGTTCATAGAAACTTTACCCCCCCAAAAATTTAGGGGACTTTCCAGATCTAAAGTATATAACCCAGCAAACTTTCTCTAAATACTATGAAGTGACATAGTACATAAAAGTCTTAAATACCTCCCTCACTCATGCACCCAGCTATATTTTCTTTCTTTTTTTTTTTTTTTTTGATTCATGAGATATAATCTCTCTGCTGTTATGGTTTCAACTCAAAAATATGCAAGCAATATAAAAATACAACGATGAAAGCAGAGAGTTTTCCAGTCTCCTAGTTTCTTTATTTAATCAAATCAGACTTAAAATAGATCATTTCACCATGTTAGCTCTTTGTTTAAAGATGTAAATAAATTAATATATAATTATGTAGATATAATACAGTGCATTGTTTTTTCCTATCCTATAGTAAGTTATAGATCTTGCTATGCTGTGGTTTGCATTCATCACCAAGAGTATAACCAAGGAGTTCTTCCTTTAAAGATGAATTTTTCAATTGCAGTGCTAAGAGCATTTCCTTAGGAGCAGAGCAGAGAGCAGTCATAGCATGGAACAATGATTTGCCAATTTGCAGAATTCACACACAAAAAAATCACTTTTGTGATTTTCTCAAATACATAGTTCCAAGCGGATTCTGTGTTGACAGGTAAGGTAGAGAAGCCGATTAACACCCCTCCCTGTGGCATAGTGTTCTTCAATATTGTTGTTGCACTGGAAAAATTAGTCTGCTGCTCATTATCAGAACGTGCATCACACATACTATGAGATTCTTCCCTGCACTAGCGACACTCTGTCCTTTACTTGAGGCTCTGAGACAAAACATGCTAATGCTTTTCAAATGCAGCGTTAGTCCCCTGAGATGAGGAAGAAATAAATGTCAGTGTCCTTATTTTCAATAGGGAAACTAGGACAGGAAAAAGTAATTTATTAGCTATATCTCTGGCGAAGCAAAAAAAAAAAAAAAAAAAAAAAAAAAAAAAAAAAAAANAAAAAGGAAAGAGACAATTTTCCAGCTAATTGGTGTTGAAACTATGTGATTGATGTTTTGAATACCATGAATATGTTTCAACACTTTATGTTTGTAGTTCCTGTTTTAATTTTAGGAATACAGAAGGATTAAAATATTGAAGCTCTATGTTTCAATTGCCAGAGATCCTTAAACTATGGTAGGATAGAAATAGAATCAGTAGTGGTGTTTTAAATCATATATAAATTTCACTGTTTTCAAAATCTAGGTGAAAAAGTATAGTGCTTTCTTTGAAAGAATGTTCTGTGAAAAGGCAAAACATTTATTTGGGGGTTTGCACTTCGGGTTTGCTTTCTTTCATGGGAACAGACAGGACATGTGACAGTCTAGAAGCAGAACTAACTTGGTAGTGACTTGAACTACACGGCATCGTTAAACAGGTGTGTCTGACCATCCTAATCAGCAAACTCCAGCTTGAATAAAGAGAAATGTGAAAACAATGTGCATAGTTTGCTAAGCTAATAAATAAGAGGGAATGAGGAATGGATCATAGAACTGAATGTAAAACTCTTAAAAGAAAATGTAGGAGCAAATCTTTATGATCTGAAGTTAGGCAGTTGTTTCTTAGATATGACACCAAAAGCAAAAGTGACAAAAGAAAAAAGATACATCAATTGGACTTCGTCTAAATTTAAATCTTTTTGCCTCAAAGGAAACCATGAAGAAAGTGAACAGATAAACCACAGAATGGAAGAAAATACTTGCAAGTTACATATATAATAAAGAACTTGTATTTAAACAATATGAAGAAATCTTAATCTCAATAGTAAAACTACAAATAACATAATCTACAAATGGGCAAAGGATTTGAAAAGACATTTCTCCAGAGAAGAGACATGAATGGCCGATAATCCCATGAAAAGAAGCTCAACATCATTAGTCATTACAGAAATGCAAATCCTGAGTGGCTCAGTAGGTTAAGCTTCCAGCTCTTGATTTCCGCTCAGGTCATGATGTCAGGGTTGTAGGATCGAGCCCCACGTCTGGCTCCATGCCCTGCTTGCACACGCACTCTCCCTCTCTCAAAAAAAAAAAAAAAAAAAAAAAAAAAACAAGCAAATCAAAACCATAATGAAATACCACTTTATACCCCCTAGGATGGCTAAAATAAAAAAAGACAATATCGAGTGTTGGTGAGGATATGGAGAAATTGAAACCCTCACACATCAGTGGGGAAGTGAAAGGATGCAGCTATTTTGGAAAAACAATGTTGCAGTACCTTAAAAATGTTCAACATTGAATTCCCATATGACCCAGCAATTCTATTCCTCAGTAAATATTCAAGAGAATTTAAAACATTTATCCACACAGAACCTTGTATTTGAATGTTCATAGCATCATTGTTCATAATGTCAGAAACTGGAAATGACCCAAATAATCATCAGCTGATGACTGGAAAAAAAAATACAGTACAGCCCTACAATGGAATTGTACCTGGCCTTAAAATAGTATGAAGTACTGATACATACTGCAATATGGATGGACCTTGAAAACATTACGCTAAGTCAAAGAAGCAAACAGAAAAGGCAACATATTGTGTAATTCCATTTATCTGAAATGTCCAGAATAGGCAAATTCATAGAGACAGAAAGTATATTAGCCGTTACTAGCAGCTGAGGAGAGGCAAGTATGGGGTGATACTCACTGGTGTGATGAAAACGTTCTAAAATTGATGATGGACATATAACTGTTAATATATGAAAAACCACTCAATTGTTCACCTTAAAATGGTAAGTTTTGTTATGTGAATTATAATAATGTGGTTATTTTTTAAAATTGTGACCAAGAGTCCAGTTTGAGTGGCTGAGAAGTGGGGCAGAGGAATTTGCAAAATAGTTGTGATCCAGTTCCTTACACGTTGCAGATGTTTACGATGATTTTTTTTAGAATGCTCTGTTTTCATATTCTGTGTTATTCAGTTGGACTTAAACTGATGCATGCAAAGTAGGAGAAGAACGAGTCATCCTTCCAAGTACCAGGGAAATTGGGCTGTGCTTTCCGAGCACATGACCTGTAGCGGGTCACTCCATGCATTTTACATAAGATCCTGTTTCAAATCAAGTTGAATTCCAAAAACCAAGAAAATCAGTCAAGGCAACTAGCTAGTTGGATGGACAACTCAAGGCAAAACACTCAAGCAGGGAGCCAATAAAGTTGGTTTCTGCTGTGATTTTATTTTCTTTTATTTTTTTTGCCATAAAAATCACATTGATTCCAAATCGAAGACTGAATTAATTGCATATAAAACCATGGATGTTTTTATTAAAAATATAGAATCTCACTGACAATAACAACTGTTACATATACATACAACGGTTGTATGTATATACATGCATATATATACACAGACATATGAAATATATAGCTTGTGGTTACATGTGATACATATATATAATACATAACGCACAGTTATAAACACACACATATGTATAAAATCTTGGTAATTCTAAGTGAATCATCTGGCGTTGCCTCAGATAAAAAATAATTTTGGTTAAACTGGGGCTAAAAAAGATTTGTTGAGTTTTTCCTTTGGAAAAGCATAATCATCGTTACTTAACCAGAAAAAAGTTATTAATACAACTGTTGAGAATAAATTATCACAAAGATGTCTTAGTTTGTTCTTGTCCCTGTTATAAAATTCTACAAGTCTATGCACGCATCTTACCTTTTTAGCTTTGTTCCAAGGGAGGGGGAAAAAAGGTCGAAGTTTTTAATCCTGAAGTGACGTTGGCAAGGATTTCGTAAATTTGGGCAACAGATGGTGTATGGAATTCATGAGCCCAGCTGTTGAACGCTTACAGAGTGACTCATGAACTGATAGCTGTTTATTGAAGGGGAAGAAAGGGCATTATCTTGTTTAAAATGTTGCCATGTTGCAGAAAGAATAGAAATCTCACTCCACTTTAAGCCTGTCTCCTTCCTAGTTTTACTAACAATAGGCATTTTTCTTTTGTTCAAGTTATTTATCACATTTAATTCTTTTAATATGGCTTTTGTATGCTCGCCAAATTTTTACTCCAAATGAAAGACAATTGCAGTGTGTCTGCATGAATATGTTTTAGCCTATTGCTTTCCATAGGTAAGAAAGCACATCCACATAGATGGATAAATTCTTTAGATTGGCTTCTGCGTCATATTTGAAATGGAGTAAACCAGTGTTTTGGCTTCCTTTAATCAAAAAATGAAAGTAGAGGGGAAAATGAAGAAGCATAATGCTATTAATGGATTTTGAATGTCAACTGGTGATGAGTTATGTGGTGATGGGGTGGGGACAGGGTTTTAGCAACTCTTGGTCATTGCAGTTTGTATGCCAAACATTACACATGTGATGATGATTTAATTCAAATTTTGACTGTAGCTGGTGACTATTGAAGGTTGCCCCATGGCTTGAGATACTATTAAGATCAGAATTCCTATCTTTATCTGCGATAAATTAGAGCACCAGTTCCCTATCTTGGTTGCATCTCTCAATTCTGGCTTGCTTCTAGTATAGAAAGAACAGTATTAAGTTTTGAGTGCTCAGGGATTGAGCCCTGCCCCAAATAGCAACTGAGAAAGAAGCTCTACACAAGGACTTCTGGAGAAAGAGAATGTTTCTCCCTCACCCAGTAGGTCCTGATTCTCAACATGGGTAGAAAGCAAACATTGCTGTTTTCTAGTCCTTAAAAAGGAGATAATGTAGGATGTGGAGGAGGATTAACTGAGCCAATGTTATCGAAGTCCTCAGCATGGTACATGGCTAAGAGCAGGTGTTCAATAAATGACAGCTGCATCTATTTTGTTTTTGTTGTTAAAATTAATAAAACAGAGATAGAGTGATCACTCATTGTCGTGGAAAAAGTAGTAGGAATAAAGAGACATAGTATATATAATCCTTGGCTCTACCAACTGGCATTTTGTTGACTTCAGAATTAGATGAGTCATTTCATGGTTCAAGATTGATAGAATTTGAGAGCTGAAAGATACCTTATTCATGCATTTGTTCAATGAACATCTATTGAGTACCTACTATGCATTTCAGTTGGAGATAGAAAGATAACTTAGGCCTTGCCCTTCATTCTGAGAGCTGACACTCTAAGGAGAATGACTTACAAATGATGACACAATGAAGAAGAAATGCAGTAAGAGGGATATGCAAACTGTGTTATGGAAGCTTTTGGTGATGGAGAATTAACTTATTGTCAATGAAGATGTGAAGTTCTGGTGTTTAGAGAAAGCTACCTGGAGTTTGTAAGCAAAGCCTTGTATAAGTGTTGCTGGTGTGATTAGCATTTTTATCAATAGCTCCTTGGAGAGGTATGTAACTCAGCCAGTATCATAAGACAGGCTTAGACCTTTGGGGAACAGGAAGAGACCAAAGGCCAATGGAAAGGCTTAGTGAGCTGAGGTCAGGGACATGTATTGGGAGAATAAACCCACCTGCAATGGTTGACCTCTGTAAGGCAGAGTTGAAGCTCAGGACAAGATCATATCCAAAGAGTATATATTATTTCAAGAAGCATTAATACTAAGAATTCTAATTTAGTACATAAGGCACAGAGACTTTGGACATTAAAATAACTATTATGCTGTGGTTATGGACCATCAGTGTCCAGTCAGACTCCAGCCAGTGATTGAGAGAATGAAATATGGAATCCACGCCCTAGAAAGGTCTGAAAAGGTTAGGATGGATAGCACAGCTCTAGGTAAGCAAGCTGTGGTTTAGCTAAAGCCTTAGAGCATTGGTAGGGTAGATGGCATAGGACCTACAGGCTGTGGAATGGGGAGCAGGTGGAAGCCCCTCGCCAAGTACCAGGTCAAGACTGTGAGGATGTGGAATGAGTAAGGACAGCTTGCACTCCTCACCTGGCTCTGTGTAAGGTGATGTTCCTGGTGCGTCTGATCCCAGCTCTGGCTGGTAGTATGGACTGACCAAGTGACTAATTGGTTCATTTATATCTCTGTTCCATGCTCAGTAAGACTGAAGGTGACAGTCGGCATGATTTATCCCAATAGGGCACTCAGATCCTGGTGCTTATCCAGAATTGCTATTTGAGTTTAGAAGGCACCTTCAGCCAGTTGGATGGCCAGTGTAATATCCAGGGACAACTTGTGTAGGTGCCCTGTGCATGATGGAGAAATATGTGATGGGAAATTGGGAGCATTTGTCCCACGTCAGTGCCTGGGCATGTAAAATCAGTCACTTCTCAGAGGTGATGAAGGAGCTGCTCTTGAGAAATCACATGGTTAAGAATGTGAGAGTTTTGGGATGAGAGTTCTTGGAGGCCTAGGTTAAGACTACCCAGGGACAAACAGGCCCTCCTCTGAGCTTGCAAACCAGCAGGTATCTCAACTGGTTTCTGCTTTCCATGGGCACTAAACCACTTGCCAGCCACAGTGCGTGTCCCAGCTGTGGTGGGACCGATCTGTGCTCCTATGGTGGGTAGTCATCCTCCCATACCTCAGGGACACAGAAGATCAGAGTTTGGATAGGCTGCTCATGAGCTGTGGCCCTCACAGTGTCACTCACGTACAAGCATATTTTTATGCACCGGAACCACATGGTCACTCTTGTAGTACTCATGTTGAGCGCTGATGATCACCAGTGTTAAGTCAAACCACTCTTTCAGTGAGCCCACACGTGGCAGCCACTATGTTGGGTATTTTCTCAATATTAGTGCCGATCTTTGTAACTATCCTATGATCTAGGCAGAATTATTCCTAGAACCTAGAACTAGAAAGGGGCTAAGTTTCTGTTCAAATCTTTGATTTGATGCCAAATCCAGTACTTTTTCCACAACAACCCCACCCCCCAAAGTCTATGTGCTGTTGTCACAGGGCCTGACACCCAGGGTAATTTCTGTTGTGTACCAAGTTTTCCTTTATGCATTTATGGACATCCTTCATTTTCTGAATATCTAACAAAAGCAATGAAGTTAATTAACTAATTAATCAAAGATTACACAAAAACCCAGTGCACATAGAATGTAACAACCCTCTGTATATTACATATATAACGTATATGTAAGTGCTGATTATATATACATATATATCTACACGCTGTCAAAACTATACAACTTAAGAAATAGTTGAAGTCCTAATCACATTCTTTGGCTCCCTGAAAGCAAAGCAAATGCAATTTTTCACCAGAATAGACTACACTGTGGATTTCCAGGGCTTAGAATCCTGTCCTACCTTATTTCTTAAACACTGTCGGGCAGACCGTGGAGCTGCCAGTGTGGAAACACAGCTGTGGTCTCTTGGACAACTTACTTTGAGATGAATTCTAAAATATGGAGCAAACTCAGATGGTAAAACCCAGTGTGTCTTTCACTTTTCAAAAATGCATTATCTTGTGCCTAAGAGAATATTTATTACTCTCTTTTTTGAAAATGTTCCCTTTCTGATGAAAAATGTTCAAAGCCAGGACAAAACGTTCTTGAGATGATTCAGGAAAATAGCTCAGGGGGGTGGGCACTGAGAAGAGGCTTGAAAAACTGCAGAAAAAGAAAAAACCACAGAAATATAATTTTAGTATCATATTCTTGGCTTTTGAACATCTCTTTGTTGTGTGGTCGAGGCAGCTTTATGGGTTCTTTATGAGAAGTAACGGAAGAGTCTGAATTAATGTCTCTTTGGGAAAAGCCAGAGCTGAGTGTGGGTGATATCTGTTATCACTCATGGAACCAGGGTGGATGGAATTCTCCGTTACACGCCTGCAGTGGCGAGGGATTTAACGGTTTCTGGTGTCAGAGGTGAAAAGCTTCAATTTAAGGGAGAGTTTTTCGCTATAAGGTTTGCTACAAGGAATTTGTGATGCTTTTGATATGTGTATTTCAAAGTATGTACGACCCAGAAATGGAAGAGCCCCCATTGGGAAAATCTCTCTGCTCATAATCAGCCCAGCGGAGCTAGTAAACTGCATTGAATTTCTCTCCCATCCACTTTCCCCCTCTCACTCACCTCCCACATGCATCAAATACACTTATTTGGAGCATACAGAAAATGTGTATTCCAAATATATGGAGGTCCTGTTCTTCCAATGGGACTTGGCTGGATAGATTTCTGTGCCCTTTCCATTATTCTGTGAAAGGTATCTCTTGCCCCTCTCTTCTTTCCATCCTGTTCAAAATAAGTGGCACTTGTTTTCCAGCTTTTCAGAAGAAATAGACTATAGTCGTATCAAAGCAAAGATACACACAGCACTTTCAGAGCCATGGAGGATAGGAATGCATTTTTTTTTTCTAGGAATCAAACAAACTTAAATGTGCATGGGGCTGAAATTTTCTTTGTTCTTTTGTGGCTGGGAGATGTCACATGTTTCCATGTGGCCGGACCCTTTTTTCATACTGTGAATTCACAACCTCCATGCCTGCCCTGGGAGGGCTCCCTGGAAAAGGTAATATGGCAGAAAATATTGGGATGGCAATAATTTTTCACCTCAAAGATGAGTTTCTTTATCTTATGAAATGCTGTGAATCTGCTCTCTCTGAAGGTGAGGCCACAGAAATAGAGTAAAGAGGATGTCAGAAAGCCTGGTGAATTTTTAATCATCTCCTAAATCCCTCTGAACAGGGAACAAGGTACTTTTCATCCTCAAGAAGAGCAACTACAGTCTTTCCAGGCTGAAAATGTCACGGTTGAAATCATTCTTGGCCAGAAGGCCTTTACAAAACTTATAGAACAGAAATCAAATCAAATCAAAAAACCTTTAGAATAAGTTGTAAAGTACACTTCAGAACGCAGACTGCATTTCTGAGCAATGGTAACAAACAGGATTCCACAGTTGACTGCAATTTGTAGAATCATCAGATTAAATGTTATCGTGGCAATTAACTGCTAAATCTAAAACATCTTACTCAGATTTTTGAAACAACCAGTGCAAAAAAGAAAACTCTATATATCACAAATCTGTCTCTGTCAGGCTTTAACAAGACATTCCTCAAATTGTTCTCAAATATATGTGTTCAGAACAATGCAAGAAACTTGGGTTTCTAGACATGGCTCTAGAAATGCTAAAAAGAAAGAAAGAGAAAGAAAGAAATGAAGAAAGAAAAGAAAAGAAAAGAAAAGAAAGAAAAAAAAAAACAAAAGGGCATCTTTTTGATTTAAGGACTCTATAATTAGAGGTTCTTGAACTATAAAGATTTCCAGTCACTGTTGTCAAACATTGCATCAGACAGAGTTTAATCAGAGAAAGGCTTTTGGGCATATCTAGGTTTATAAAAGCTGGAATTGAGCCAACAAACTGATTTAAAATGGCTACTTCTTCCTGTGGTGTCTGTATCTCCAACATTGTGAAGTGGTTACAACACAATGGGCTTCTCTTTTCTGTGGGATGCAGGCCACTGCAGAAGCATCCTTTGAGAAGTGTAGCCTGAGAACAAGCCACTCACATAGAGAGAACATTTTGTGAATAGAAATAAGTACTGTTTTTACTTATGTACCTATTTAGGGCCAGGTATCTTCCTGAGAGAGGGGACAGAGGAACTAATTGCTAATACCCTAAGATAAGAACCGGCTGAAGGTATAGCTAGTAGCCAATATTTTCTTCCTCTGCTGTCTGCTGGACCCTATGGTCTTCTGACAAGGACTTTTTCAGTGCCTAAGAAGGGCCAGGCACTAGGCATTGAGATGCAGGGATGAACATGAGAGACACAGCTCTGGCCTCTTGGAGCTCATCTGTACTTGGGGGAAGACAGGCATTAAGCAAATCTCCGAAGTGTTCTATTTTATTCACGCGAAGTGTTGTGAGGAGTGTGGGACGCAGTGAGTGTAGGACTTGGGTATTAATCTACATGTGGAACGGGAGGTTTTCCTCAGGAATTTATGTTTATATTGAGATCTGATAAATGAGTCAAAGTTAGATAAAGAGGAGACTAAGGTTCAGCCCAGCAAACATAAAATTTATCTGTCACATGACAAAGAAACTCCTATTCTAAGAGCCCTTTCCCCCCACATTACTTCTTTGGCTGTATTGTCTAGGAGGTTTCTTCTATTCCCTCCATTCTAGCCGCCACACTGGTCGCCTAGCGTTTAGCGTTTGTGTGTAAGACTTTTTTTTTTTTTAGTGCAGTTTAAGATTCCCAGTAAAACTGAGGGGAAAGTAGAAAGATTTCCCATATCTCTTTCACATGGGAGCCTTTTAAAATCGGATAGAACCTCATCTTTTCAGGGCTGGTGTACCTAAGTGTCCAATCATCTAGACACAGAGGTTAGACTAAATAATCAGGATTATGTGCGCTCCAGCAGCACAGTGATTCTAGAATTTTAGTTCCATGATTATGTGGCTTTCTTTTCTTGCCAGTTGGACTGGAAATAGGGCAGAAGCTGGCTTTAAAAGGCTGGAAAGGTTGTTTTCCTGAGCAGTAGCAGAGGGTCCTCTTCAAGTGCCACATTCTGGTCTCACGCAGGCAGAATGCCCATCAGGGCTCACTCCACTGGAGTACTTGTGGCTTGCAAGTGGAACCAAGGCAATTTGCTCCTGGATTAGGCCCGGATGAGTGAGAGCAGGGAGCGCCTGGGTTCAGAGCTGACTTACGAACTGCAGAAGAGAAAATACAGCTCAGCAGAAAACGTGACTTGGGGTTGGACACAGGGCATGTATAGAGAAGAAACCACCTAAAACTTTGCTCTGGGCAAGAATACACATGCTCAGTGTGTGAGCCCATAGTGTTTGAAGGGTGCTGAGTTTGATCTCCCAGGGGCCTGTTGCCTTGGTTCCCTTCCTGCACCCTTCATCCAGCTGGATGTCTTACAAATGCTGACTTCTGATCGCCAGAGGATCTTGTGAAATGGGTCAGCACAGCCCAAAGTTCATGCTTCCTCAACCTGAATGCATGATACCCTTGCATGTGGAAAGCGCTTTTTCTTTTTGTGGGACTGAATTATATTATACTGAAAGTTACACCACTGTCAGTTAATTTCTTGATATCAAAAGATCAATTCTTTTTGCTCTGTGTTAAATCTCAAGTACATGAACTGAATAAAAAAAAAAGATAAGTCTTTGAGGAAGTTAGTCCTACATGAAAAATAAAAACAAAAAAGAGAACTTGAACAGAAAAATCAATGCACTGATATATTTGAGGCTGACTATACTAGTGCCTAATAGGTTTAGATAAAATGGAATTTACCTAGAGAGCAAACTCTGAGAACATGTGGAGCATATAATGCTTAGAATAAAAATAAACATTTTTAACTTACTCAGCTATAACGTTGAAAGTGAAAACTAATATCAAATATCATAACACTGGATTTCAGAAATTGCCAGGTGGGGTTGTAACCATCCCAACGGAAGAATCCATGCTACCCATAGTTTTCTAATTTTCTTAATTCAAAACTGTGGGAAGTGGTCTTTGGATTTCCAAACACATGTTCCTAATCACCACTCCCTATGATAGAAAAAGAATAAGGGTGTTAAAGTCACCTTAGGATAGACCAGATTGGTTAAAGATCTACAATAGGTTTTCAGAGTTCTATCCATCTGGGAGCTGCTGTTTCCCCATGTGGGATCCTATGTAAGCTGGGCCGGTATACCCACTCTTGATTCATTAGACAAGTGAAAAAGAACTGCTAGCAACGCGTCTCTTGCTTCTGTGTCTTTGTGGCCAGCCGTGTGAAGATGTACTAACCAGCCACAGGGAGGACCTATTACAGCTTCTGTAGTGTGAGCTAGGCTCGCTTGGTGAACTTGAGCCCAAGAAGGCAAATATGGAACGGAAGCCCTCCAAATTCACTTAGTTACTCTGGAGTTAGAAGGCAGGCAGGGAAAATTAGGGTCTGTTTCAATAGCATAGGAGCTGTATATCACAGAAATGGGACACTCGTGAGGGAACCCCTTCAGGTGTATAGCGAGGGGATGCACTAATTCACAAAATCTCTCCACCTCTTCTGCTGGGACTGAGTTTAGCTGGGGTCACTTTAGGCATGCCATGAGATGGACTAAGGCTTGAAGCTCCGGATTTTACTCTCTGAGAGCACTGCTCTGCTTACCCATGCATAGCTCATTTGTTTGGAGGAGGAATGATGAGGAACCTGTCCTTTGATATCAAGAAGAAAGAGATAAGAGAAAGGAAGATTGAGAAAGGAAGAGGCGGACAAGGAGAATGGACCAAGGCAGACAATAGGAATTTAGAGATTGCTACAATTGATTGAGCACCCTCTCTTTGCCAGGCACTGTGCTGGACTGTTGATTTCCATTAGGTGAAATCCTTACAAAGCCCTGTGAGGTCAATGTTATCATCTTGTTTTGTTGATGAGGAAATCAAGGCCCAGTGAGATGAAAAAACTTGCCCACACAGGGGTAAGAACTCATGTTGCTGCACACTACAATACCCCTCAACCTTACCCCCCCAGTTCCAGGATCTTGAAAACACTTGAAAGCAGCCCCATACAGGTCATTGAATGCAAGAGAGCAAAAGCAGCAACTCTCAGAGCAAATTTGAGCTCAGGTCTTGAAAGGGGATCTAAATATTTCTTTGCCCTCGCAGCCTGTAGACAAAAATCTACCTTCTTGTGATAGCAAATGAGCTGTTAGAGGAGACAGAAAAGGCTGGGAGTTTAAGGATTTTGAGGAGACTGGGAAGAAAGGACAGTCCCAGGGGAAAGGTCTGAGACCACTGTGTTGTCAGGTCATTGACCTCAAATAGCATATTTAAACCGAATGATCAGTCTTCGAGATGGCAATATTTAAAAAGAAAACATACAAGCAATGAGAAGGTTTGGCCTACTTTCATTTTAAAATGAATTTTCATTTTAAAATGATATCCTGCCCACGTCTAACCCCTGTCAATCCCCAACCCAGAAATCTCACCCAAAACTGGAATACTTTGTCTGCCAGGCACAGGATTGCAAGTCCTACTCTCCCATCCCCAGCCGAAATTCCCTTCAGACCTCACCCTCCATTTAGAGCTCATCGTCACTGAATTCCTTCCCTTTTATAGATGAAGGAATCAGGTCACAGACACAATCCTTAATAATATACATAAAAAGAGAATACCATTCTTTTATTTCCAACCACATGACCCAGTTTGGGCGACTAATTCTGAAGGTAGTCTGCGTGTGAATGAGCAAAGTGGAGGCTCAGCGTGGTAAACTTGTCAGTGCGGCTCATGGTGCGTTTAGAGAGAGCTTTTCTAGGGTCATCGCTCTGAAGGGATAAAGGGGTGAGCAAATTGGCTTTACTGTGTCTGGCATGGCTCAGGCTTTAAACGGAAAGATTACACTTTTTAGAAACAATTAGATCTCTCCTTTTGCAAGTAAACTTGAGAGCTCTCCTGGGAAAAAGGTTCTTAGCCTTTAATGAGAAGAAGAGATGTTAGTTGGATACGTCAGCAGACTGTTCATGTTTTTGCTATGGGCTTGGTTATAGTTACACTCAGGTCTATGTGATTAGCATCCCAGTCAAACTCCTGGGTGGGGTATTGCTCTTCTCCCCGCCCCCGAAAGCTGGGCCCCATAGGAGAACGATGGATATGATTCCAAATTCCTTTCCAGTGCTGCTCTCTCCTTGGGCTCCTGCCATGCACTCTTTCCCCTCTCGGAGCACTCTTGCTCTGTCTTCTCAGCCCTTCCTTTTCTAGTGGGATTTCTCCAGGCCCACACTTAGCTCTCTTATCTTATCACTGTATACCCACTCCTGAGACAATCTACTTCCAAGGCTTGTGGTCCATGGTTCCCAAGTCACCGATTCCAGCCCAGCTCACTCTTCTCACAGGACAGCATGGATAAGAGCAGGGGCCCTGCAATTAAACTGCCTGAGTTCAAAAACCCAGTCCATCGACTTTCTGCCTGTGTAAATGGTACAAGAGGCTTAGCCTCTCTGCGGCACTCTGTGTCCTCCTCAGTGAAATGGCATCACTAGGGGCTTTCCTTGTGGAGCTATTCTGAGGACTGTATGAGTTAAGTACATGTAAAGCGCTTAGAACAGTACTAGACACAACAGATGTGCTGGGAAATGTTCATGAGATCACTATTGCTAACACTGTTACAATTCGAAACATCTGTGTAGATACCCCTCCTGTACCTTGAAACCAACATGAATTCAATGCACTGGTGTGCCAGGCGGTCATATACGTTGTGTCATTCAGTCCCTTCACAACAGCTCTGCAGTGTAGTCTTCTGGTTATCTGCTGCTTCATAACAAACTCTCCCAAACAGTGGCGTCGAACAGCAACTGTTGTTATGTGCATGAGTTCTGAATTGGGAGTTCCAACAAACACAGCATGGGCAAGTGCTTTTCACAATGCCTGAGGCCTCAGCTAGGCATGGCTTTAGCATCTGGGAACTGAAATGCATGAAACATTTCTTCACCCACATGTCTGCCACCTGACCTAGGATGACTTAAAGGCCGGGTTCAGCTGAGACTTGACTGGAGCACCTATACGTAGCTGTTTACGTGATGTGCGCTCCTTAGAGCACAGCAGCTGGGTTCTGAGAGGTAGCATCCCAAAAGGAGGAGCAACTATTCCAAGAGCACCAGACAGAAGCTGCAAGACCTTCTAAGACTTAGGCTCAGGAATCACAAAGCATTGATCCCTCCATACTCCATTGGCTGAAGTAGTCAAAATGTTGCTGAGATTCAAGAGTAGGGAACATAGACCCCACCTTTTGTTAGGGAAAGTGTCAAAGAATTTGTAATCCTTTAAAAAATTGCCAAAGGCAGGTCCCATCACTACTTTAATAAAGAAATTGGCACTTAGAGAAATAAACTAACTTGAAATAGGACACATTTGGTAGGAGAGAGAGTCTAGATTTTAACTCAAGATTTTATGTCGGGTATGAATTTATTTTTATTTATCCTGCTAGGAACTTTATATAACTTGAATAATAGAACTAATGTCTCTGGAAAAATCTCAGCTGTTTTCCTTTTAAATATTGTTTAACTGCCAATTCTATTCTGTTTTTAAGAATTCATTGATTCTCTCTTTGACTGGATGGTTCTTTTTCATATGTATCTGCTTATTTTTCACTTCTTATTTTTTTATAATTTCTTGTTTTGTTAAAGATCAATTTCATCCTTATATCTCTTTCAGGATTCTAGGCTCAACTGAGAAACATATCAGCATCATATCTAGACAGCTCTTATCAAAATGCATCCGTACATTTTCCTCCCTATTGCGTTCCACATCAGATAATAGATTTAGCCAATTGAAGATGGAATCCTGACATGTTTACTTCAGAAGTGCTTCTGAGGTAATGCTGCCTGACTGCCCATTTACCTCTCCCACCATATCCCTGCTATCTCTGTCCCCTAAGGTTCACACTCTCCCCTCAAGGTTGGGGAATCATTACTTTAAAATATGGATCTGAAAGTACTGTGGAGAGGAGCCAACCTGGCAATATAGGAGGCTCCCGAACCTCCCTCTTCCCATGGACGCACTGAACATATAGCTGCAGAAGGAGCAATACCCTCTGCGAGAAATCCAGAAACTAGCCGAGTGACTCCTACACGATAAAATGACCACATCAAAATGAATAGGAAGGCTGAGACCCTCTATCACCATAAACCTCACCCCTGGCACAGCACCATTCAGTTGGGAGGGAACCTCCAGTTCCCACCTTCTTGAGGAGCACAGTGTTTGGATCACACATCTATCACCCCAACTTTTCAGGCTCCCTCTGAGGGATGGGGACCCAAAACAGCTAACTCTGAGAGCCAACATGGCTTTTATTCACAAGTATCACAAAACTATAGCAAAGAAGCAGTTTCCCCCGCTCAGTTTTATTAAGATATAATTGACATATAACATTGTATTAATTTTAGATGTGTGGCATGATTTGATATATGTATATATTGTAAAATGATTACCACAATAATGTTAGTTAACATCCATCGCCTCACATACATTTCAATTATCTTTTCTTGTAATGAGAACTTTTAGGACTTACTCTCTTAGCAACTTTCAAATATATGATACAGTAACTTTAGTCACCATGCTGTACATTACATCCCCAGAACTTATTTATCTTACAACTGGAAGTTTATACATTTTGACTACTTTCAGCCATTTTACCTACTTTCACCCATTTCTCCCCCACCCTGCCTCTAGCTCTAGCAACCACAAATCTGTTTTCTGTATCTATGAGTTTGAGTGTTTTTAGATTCTACATATGAGTGAGATCATGCAGTATTTGTCTTTCTCTGCCTGGCTTATTTCACCATGGTATTCTTAAGGTCCTCTTTCACTTACCATAGTATTCTTAAGGTCCATCGATGTTGTTGCAAATGGCAGGATTTCTATATATATATATATAATTTTATATAAATTTTATCTGATACATATATAATGTTATTTTATAATTATATATATTTATGTAAATATGTATATATAAAATTTCTGCATCCATTCATCTTCATCAATGGACATGTAGGTTGTCTCCATGTTTGACTATTGTAAATAATACTGCAGTGAATATGGAGGTACAAATATTTTTCAAGATAGTGATTCTGTTTCCTTCAAATACGTACCCAGAAATAGAATTCCTGAATTAAATGATAGTTCTATTTTTAATTTCTTGCTTAACCTCCAAACTGTTTTCCAGAGTGACTGCACCAATTTATATTCCTGTCAGCAATACATAAGAGTTCCCTTTTCTCCACATCCTTGCCAACACTTGTTACCTCTTATCTTATTGATAACAAACATCCTAACAGGTGTGAAGTAATAGTTCATTGTGGTTTGATTTGCATTTCTCTGATGATTAATGCATCTTTTCATGTACCTTTTGGCCACCCAATTGACTTCTTTAGAAACATGTCTGTTCACTTCCTCCGCCCACTTTTTTAACTGGATTGTTTGTGTTTTTTTGTTATTAAGTTGTATGGGTACTTTGTATATTTTGGATCTTAACCCCTTATCAGAGATATGATATACATCAAAGAAACAGTTCTTAATGGGTGTGCAAGCACTCACTGTGGTTATTCCCATCAGGTTCAATTCAGAGGGAACAGGCAAAAATGCCTATTTCTCAGTCTTTCCTAGGAAGGGATTTGACTGCATATGTTACAAGCTGCTGCCTGAGTGTCTGGCTTCTAATTAACATGCACTTAGGTGCTCACTACAGTCCTCCCAAGAGTATCAAAGAGCTTATGGACACTTCCCCACTTTATCCCTTTGGCTCACTCCAATAGTAAAACCAAGTTTCCAGTATCTCTTTGGAAGAAGAATATCAAGTATTTTCCTGGAAGGAGAATGTCCACATACCTATTGCCCAAATCTTTATGTCTACCACCGAAGGGATGGGCCCCCAAATCACCTAGCTCTAACAGCCAACAGAGTTTGCATCCATGGATCCCATGATATAGCAAACAAAGGAGCAGTTTTTAAACAGGTATAGGAGCAACCCCCACAGCAATATACCTGGCGTCAACACAGAGGTAACAGAAAACAATTGCCCATATCCCAGTTTCTCCCTGGAAGCGGTTTAACTGCATGTTTTTCCAGCAGCACCTGAGGGTCCAGCTTCTAACAAACATGTATCAAGGTGATGACTGTGATCCTCATCTTTGGGACACTAATGGCTCCTGGTATTCCCTCAACCATTGGGAACCGCTGAGAACAAAGACTGGAATGTATGATCACAAAGGTTTGAGCACAACCAGAAGCTCAGGCAAGGCAGATGGACGGGGATCTACTCCTACATGAAGCCAGCCTGTCAAGACTGGAGAGGTGATGGTTTTACTTAATACATAGAAACCAACACACAGTCAAGGAAAATGAAGAAATGGGACTGTGTTTCAAAAAAAAGAACAAGATAAATCTCCAGAAGTAGCTCTTAATGAAATGGAGAAAAGTGCTTTATCTGATAGTGANGCCTCACATACATTTCAATTATCTTTTCTTGTAATGAGAACTTTTAGGACTTACTCTCTTAGCAACTTTCAAATATATGATACAGTAACTTTAGTCACCATGCTGTACATTACATCCCCAGAACTTATTTATCTTACAACTGGAAGTTTATACATTTTGACTACTTTCAGCCATTTTACCTACTTTCACCCATTTCTCCCCCACCCTGCCTCTAGCTCTAGCAACCACAAATCTGTTTTCTGTATCTATGAGTTTGAGTGTTTTTAGATTCTACATATGAGTGAGATCATGCAGTATTTGTCTTTCTCTGCCTGGCTTATTTCACCATAGTATTCTTAAGGTCCTCTTTCACTTACCATAGTATTCTTAAGGTCCATTGATGTTGTTGCAAATGGCAGGATTTCTATATATATATATATA
>NC_048224.1:73803998-73946017 GCF_002007445.2 Ailuropoda melanoleuca | reverse complement strand
CCAGCCTGTCAAGACTGGAGAGGTGATGGTTTTACTTAATACATAGAAACCAACACACAGTCAAGGAAAATGAAGAAATGGGACTATGTTTCAAAAAAAAGAACAAGATAAATCTCCAGAAGTAGCTCTTAATGAAATGGAGAAAAGTGCTTTATCTGATAGTGGGTTCAAAATAACAGTCATAACAATGCTCAGGAAGGTCAGGAGAGCAATAAATGTACAAAGTAAGAATTTCAGCAAAGAGAAAATATTAAAAAGTACTAAACAGACATCATGGAGCTGAAGAAAAATAACTGGGCTGAAAATTTCAATAGAGAGATTAAGGAGTAACCTAGATCAAGGAGAAGAAACAATCAGTGAGCTCAAAGTCAGGGCAGTGAAATTCATCCAATCAGAGGAGCAAAAAGAATGAAAAAGTGTGAAGATAGTTTAAAGAACTTATGGAACAACATCAAACAAATCAATATACACATTATAGGGGTCCCAGAAAGAGAAGAGAGAGAAAGGGGCAGAGAGTTTATTCAAAGAAATAATAGCTGAAAATTTCCCTAATGTAAGGAATGAAACAGACATTCAGATCAAGAAGCCCAAAGAGTACCAAAAAAGATGAATTTAAAGAGACTCACACTGGGGGCGCCTGGGTGGCACAGCGGTTGGGCGTCTGCCTTCGGCTCAGGGCGTGATCCCGGCGTTATGGGATNCCAAAGCAATATACACATTATAGGAGTCCCAGAAAGAGAAGAGAGAGAAAGGGGAAGAGAGTTTATTCAAAGAAATAATAGCTGAAAATTTCCCTAATGTAAGGAATGAAACAGACATTCAGATCAAGAAGCCCAAAGAGTACCAAAAAAGATGAATTTAAAGAGACTCACAATGAAACACAGTATAATTAAATAGTCAAAGTGGAAGACAATGAAAGAATCTTAAAAGCATCAAGATTGTTATTAAAGCAACACTTTATTATGTATAAGGGGACCTCCCCCCATAAGATTATCAGCAGACTTTTCAGCAGAAACTTTACAGACCAAAAGGAAGTGGGGTGATATATTCAAAGCACTGAAAGAAAGAAAACTGCCAAACAAAAATACTCTGCCTGGAAAAGTTGTCCTTCAGAATTGAAGAAGAGATAAAGAGTTTTCCAATGAAAAGCTGAAAGAGCTCAATAGCACTGGACCGGCCTTATGAGAAATGTTAAAGGGAGCTCCTCAAGCTGAAATGAAAGGGGACTAATTAGTAACATGAAAACATATGAAAATGCACAGCACACTGATAAAGGTAAATATATATGTTAGGCTACCAAATACATCTTAATAAACTTGAGAAGACTAAAATCATACCAAGTGTTATAAAACAAGAAATCAATTATAAGAAGAAAACTGGAAAATACACAAATACACACTCTGGAACAACCAATGGCTCAAGGAAGAAATCCAAAGAGAAGTTTAAAAAAATCTTGGGAGAAATGAAAGTGGAAACACAACATAACAAAACTTAAGGGATGCAGCAAAAGCAGTTCCAAGAGGGAAGTTTATGCTGATAAATGCCTACCTGCATTAGGAAAAAAGGAAGATCTTAACGTAACTTTACACCTCAAGGTACTAGAAAAAGAAGAACAAGCTAAGCCCAGAGTTAGCAGAAGGAAGGAAATAAAGATCAGAGCAGATAAGATTTAAATAGATGCTAGAAAAACAAGAGAAAAGGTCCATGAAACTAAAAGCTGATTTTTTCCATTTTATTTACTTATTTTTTTAGTGAGAGAGAGGAAGTGTGTGCATGTGTGCACACAAGTGGTGGGGAGGGACAGAATAGCAAGCAGGCTCCATGCTTAGTGCAGAGACTGATAGGGAGCTCGATCTCATGACCCTGAGATTATGACCTGAACTGAAATCAAAAGTCAGACACTTAACTGACCAAGCCACCCAGGACTCCTTGATTTTTTGAAAAGATAAAATAGACAAATTTAGCTACACTCACTAACAGTTGTGACTTTTAAAATTAACACTTGCTAAGTAGAGCTGCTGGATATTGGATGGTGAACCTGAGTCAACAGAAGACCACAAGATAATTGAAATAGAGAAGTTTGTTACTCAGAGACTGTGGAAGAAGTACACAGCATGCCTTGAGGGGGCCACACGAGAAGATCAAGGCAGTTGCAGGCAGAGAGAGTGGCAGGACTTGGGACACATGGCTTTATGAGAGTCTGAGGGTGGAGTGCTTTGGGATTCTTGATCTAAAGCCAGATTGGCCAATTCAAATAAAAAAGAGTTGGGTTTTGGCAAGCTTTATGGGGGAGCTTATCACAAGGATAATCACAAGATAATAAAGGCATATTTTAAGGGGCATGTAAAGGGAAAGGCTTGTGAGGTGGAAGAGATCTGTATCACAAGGGCCACTGGGGATGTCATATCAGGAACTCACCTTTATTTGTGACTCTTTGAACTATTATCTATGGCAAAACAAATAGCCCAGGCCTTACTTTTTTAGGGACTAATGTCAGTTTAAGGCCTGTGCAGTCCACTTGGCCAAACAAAATGGATGCCCATGAAGCAATACCATGGTGTAGTTTATCTAAACATTTAACACTAACTTAGAAAAAGGAAGACTTGGGGCGCCTGGGTGGCACAGCGGTTAAGCGTCTGCCTTCGGCTCAGGGCGTGATCCCGGCGTTGTGGGATCGAGCCCCACATTGGGCTCCTCCGCTATGAGCCTGCTTCTTCCTCTCCCACTCCCCCTGCTAGTGTTCCCTCTCTCGCTAGCTGTCTCTATCTCTGTCGAATAAATAAATAAAATCTTAAAAAAAAAAGAAAAAAGAAAAAGGAAGACTTACATAAACAAAATCAGAAATGAAAGAGGAAACATTAAAGCTGATAACTCAGAGGTACTAAAGATTATAAGAAACTATATGAACAATTACATACTATATATAACATAACATACATAACCTAAAAGAAATTACATAACCTAAAAGAAATGAATAAATTCCTAGAAACATACAACCTACCAAGACTAAATTATGAAGAAATAGAAAATCTGAACAGTCCAATAATGAATAAGAGATTGAATTAGTAATCAAAAACTTGCAACAAAGAAAAGTCCAGGACCAGATGTCTTCAATGGTGAATTCTGCCAAAAATTTAAAGAATTAATACCACTTCTTCTTAAACTCATCCAAAAATTAGAAGAGGAAGGAATACCGCCAAACTCATTTTACAAGGCCAGCATTATCTGATACCAAAGCCAGATAAAGACCCTACATGAGAAGAAAATTAGAGGCCAATATCCTTGATGAACATAGAAGCAAAAATCCTCAACAAAATATTAGCTGGCAAACCAAACTCAACAGTACATTAAAAGGATCATACACCATGATCAAATGGGATTTATCCCTGGGATACAAGGATGGTATAACACATGCAAAATAATAAATATGATACATCACATTAACAAAATGAAGGATAAAAATCATATGATCATCTTAATAGATGCAGAAAAATTATTTGACAAAATTCAACATCTTTTTATGATAAAAACTCTTAACTGTGGACATACTTCAACACAATAAAGTCCATACATGACAAGCCTACAGCTAACATCGTACTCTCCAGTGAAAAACTGAAAGATTTTCTTCTGAGATCAGGAGCAGGACAAAGATGTCCACTCTCAGCAATTTTTTTCAATATAATACTAGAAGCCCTAGCCAGAGCAATCAGTCAAGGAAAAAAAAAAAAAAGAAAGAAAAAGAAAGTCATCCAAATTGGAAATTGAGAAGTAAAATTTGCAGATGACATGATTTTATGTATAGAAAACACTAAAGACTCCACCAAAAACAACAACAACAGCAACAACAAAACAAAAAACCCTGTTACAACTAATAAACTCAGTAAAGTTGCAGGATATAAAATCGATATGTGAAGATCAGTTGCATTTCTATACACTAACGATGGACTATCAGGAAGAGAAATTAAGAATATAATCCCATTTATAATAGCTTCAAAAAGAATAAGATACTTAGGAATAAATTTAACCAAGGAGATGAAAGATCTGGACACTGAAAACTATAAAACATTGGTGAAAGAAATTAAGAAAACACAAATAAATGAAAGCTATCCCATGTGTATGTATTGGAAAAATTAATACTGTCAAAATTTCCATACTACCCAAGGCAATTTACAGATTTAATACAATTTCTATCAAAATTCCAATGGCATTTTTTACAGAAATATAAAAAACAATTCCAAAATTTGTTTAGAACCACAAAAGATCTCAAATAGCCAAAGTAATTTTGAGAAAGAGCAAAGCTTGAGCCATCACATTTCTTCATCAAAACATGATAAAGCTATTAGTAATCAAAACAGTGTGGTATTAGCATAAACACAGACACATAGATCAATGGAAACAGAGTGGAAAGCCCAGAAATAAATCCGTGTGTATATGGCCAATTAATTTTAGCAAAGGAACTAACTATATACAATGAGGAAAGGAAAGTCTCTTCAGTAAGTGATGCTGGGAAAACTGTATCCTGTTTTCTGCTATCCAGAAGTAGAGCGTTCCTATGACCTTTTCATAAGCTAAATGGCATATGTCAAAAAAAACCAATTACCATTTATTTATATGAAAAAAAGCTAAAGTATTCCCAGACCCCAAAAAACTCTCTTAAGCTTTTGTGATACCCTAGGACACATCTTGCTAATGGATGCACAAAATAAATCAAGATAAAACATAGATGCTCATAGACACAGATCAAAGCTATGGCGGCTCGATGCTGAGATGCTGAGCATAGTTCTGGGGAAGGAGCTTGGCGGGGTTGCTCTCTCTGCTCAGGCTTTGAGCTGCATCTACAGTGGCTTGCTGCAAAAGAAACACTGAACACCACTTTTGCTTTTCACCTTTTTTTCATAAAAGCAAAAATCCTCTTTAGATTGTTTTTTTTTGGTTAGTGAAAACAAGTACTGATGTCAATCTTTTGTAAAGTGAAGTGGCATAATGTGAACTTTTGAAAAGCAGGGGACACCTGTATCTCCACACCAAAGAATAAAACTGGACACCTATCTTACATCATACACAATAATCAACTCAAGATGGATTAAAGGCTTGAAAGTAAGACCTAAAACCATAAAACTCCTAGAGAAAACATAGGAGGTAAGCTCCCTAACATCAGCCTTTGGCAATAAGTTTTTGTATTTGACGGCAAAAGCAAAGGAAACAAAAGCAAAAATAAACAAGTTGAACTATATCAACCTGAAATGTTCCTATACAGCAAAGGAAACTATAAACAAAATTTAAAAGTAATCCATGGAAAGGGAGAGAATATGTGCAAACAATATATCCGATAATGGGTTAATATTCAAAATATGAGCTCATACAACTCAATAGCATAAATAAATAAATAAATAAATAAATTTTTAAAATGAGCCAAGAACCCAGTGAAGGCTCTCTTCAGTTAGTGTCAAAGCTGTGTGTAAAGGAATAGTTTCCATCCATTCTACTCCTTCGTCCCTTCAGCCCTGGTGGAAGTATGTGTTGCTGCTGTTACCATGTACCTTCACTTCCTCTGTTGCATCTGTGAAAGCAACATGAGATTTGAGGGTGGCCAATTTATGGTGACTGTCATCTGTACACTCATCATTGACCAAAACATTCCCATAGATGGTCATAGGAAACATAAACATTTAGAAAGCTTGGATTATGGCAGAAGGCAGTAACTACTGTAATGAGGAACATTATTTTGAACAAATGCACTAAAAATCCATGATAGAATGAAATTGAAAAAAAATTAGCTATATTGAGAAAACATCATCCTCATAATAATATATATGTAAACCAAATATTCTTTCAAACACTTGCCTAATCACTTTAATTTCACTGCATTTATAATGTACACGTTACTTCTAGTTATTAGTTTTCTATTTACTAATGCATTCAACCAATACTTACTAGGTTCCTTACCTGTGCCAAGCATGGATATGCTAGGTTGTAGAAATAAAAAGTGAGTGAGAGAGTATTATTTTAATGAGACAAGTAGACAAAAAATCGAAATTCAATTTAAGTACTGAACTAAGATAGAGTAAAATAAAGGATACTTTATAACAAGGGCAGCCTGAGAGGCTAAGGGAAATTCCCTGGGATGAAATGACTCATGCTGCAGCCAAGTCTTGAAAGATCAAAGGCTTTGCCTACCCATCTGGGTCTTTGGTCCACAGTCTCCTTGCCAGGGTTCATCAGGCAGGGCAAATATTTATTGAGCATGTTTGCAAGGCTCTGGCCTTGGTCCCTGGTGAGTCAGCACTTCTCTCTCTCAACGAGGATGAGTCCTGACTCACGGAGAGGAATTTTACACCCAGTCAGAGCTCATCCAGTGGCTCAGGAAGGATTGTACTGGTGAGACCATGAGGACTGAGTATTTCTAACTTTAGTTTTGTCTATTGACCAAGAAGATAATTATTTAGTCGACTTTGTTTTGTGCACATCTCCAACCCACTGTACCCCAACATCTCTCTTTTATTGAGCAAGTCAGTAAACATTTTCTTTCCCTCAACAGAATGTAGCTACTTATCGTAAGCCCTATTTGACCTTTTGCTTTTACATTCAGTATTTCAGTCTTGAGATAAGACTGGTAGCGTTGCATCCGGTTGCTTTTAATATTACTGAAACAATATTTTTTTCTCCCCCCTGTGTGGGTTCTTCTGCCTTTTCTCATTCATCAGATTCTTAGAATGCTAAGACTTTCATGGATTCCACACCAGCACTATCCAGAGAAACTCAGCCATGTAAGGTCATCAGTCGTGATCACCACCATGAAGTAGTGTGGTGAGGATCCCCAATTTCACCACAGAAGCACTAGGATCCCCAATTTCACCACAGAAGCACTAGGATCCCCAATTTCACCACAGAAGCACTAGGCACTTCTTCTTTAAGTCCTATCTTGACTCCTAAGCATGCCGAAAGTTTTTCTAGAGGCTAATTTCCCTGGATTATTCATTTTCTAGCAGGATAAGACTCAACATCATCTAGCCTATAAGTCCCAAATTGGCAGCCTGCAGGGCAAATTTAACCAGCAGATTTTGCCTGGTATTCATTAAACATTTTGAGTAAGGAGATTTATATTATAAAACTTAGAGTTCACATAAAAATTTGAACTTCTAGCTTCTTTTAAAAGTCAAAAGATTTGGCACAATTCATTCTGTAACAAATTAGGGATAGTTATTATGGAATAATAACTTCCAAAATAGAGAGCTGTGTTTTCCACCTCACCTTAGCCCACCCAGTGGACAGCACTTTGAGTCTTTGCATTTACTTTTCCATTCCTGAACATCCATTCCTAATGAATTCAACCAATACTTCCAACCAATACGTCCAATTCCTTCATTTGACAGAAAACGAAACTGAAATCCAGAGAGACCTGAAGATTTTCCTGGGCTTAGAGTTGGTTGTATAACCAGAACCAGAACTTGAACATGGCTCTCTTTGCCTCACTCTCTACTTCGAGGTGCCGCCTTTCTCTCTTATTCATGCTCGCGACCAGCTGCTCACCATGGTCCCTTCAGGCTAGAGTCCTAGCAAGGGCTGCAGAAAGGCCAAAACATCAAACTCTAAGCCTAGAGTAATGGCTCAAGTCTTAACGTATGGATTTTGAAGAGGTTTGATTATTCAGACGTATTTTTTTTTCCACCCAGTATCTCTTTTCTTTTCTGTGGCACGTTGTAGCAGGTGGATGTGAAAGTAAAAGCAAATGTTTTTCTGGTCCTTGTCCATCTATGTCCCACGAGAGGACATGTACTTCCTCTTCACAATGACTTCTAGCTGGCTTGATGTGGAAAGCCCACTTGAAATATTATGTCAATGACACAGATGCAGTAGATTTTCATTTTATCTTTGGGCTTGGTGGGGCCTGGCTAGCACACATTATTGTACACTCACAACTGTGAACTTACTTCCGATAAAACATCCTGTCCGTTCTTAGGGAGTAGACACTTTCCTAAGAGGTGAGATGGAGCTTTAACTACCGAGCCCTCCTTCACACCAGCCAGGACATAGCAGAGTTCTGAGAGATAAGCTTTTCCTCTTATCTCAACATACTGGTGAGTTGTTACAAGTCTTACTTGTTCCCCAGGAAGCTAACAGAAAAATAATTCTCTCTATTTTTAATGAATGAGAGGCCCATCCCAACAAAAGCATGAAAACTGCAGATTGGCTAGAGCCCTTTTTTTATAAACCTTTCCTGCCCCCAAGACTTGGCCGGGACCTCACAATGAAGTGCTTTGTGAGCCTCACGCCAAGGTTGATTTGGCACGTCCGTCACAGAGAGCATGTGCAGACTGTGACAGGCTCCCAGGGAAGCCACTTCCCACATGTGCTCCTCTGGTTCCCTCATTGGTGTTCCGGAACAGGAGGTTGGTTCCTCCGGGTGAGCTGGGTGCTATGACAGATTAGACTTTTATGCGAGAAAACAAACCCTGCACATTTGATGTACTGCTTTAGACTCAAAGACCTCTTGGGACCTGAAATTGTAAGGTAAGGAGCGCTCTGCCACAATTCTTGAACTTTGAAACTGTGAATGTAATTTGAGGACGTTCCTTGAAACTCTTTGTTGTTTAATGTGAAACTTTAACATGCCGCCTTTCCTCCTGCCTTTAAGAATAACAGCTCACTGTCAAACAAGCACACACAGCTCTGGTTTGGAAAGACAAAAAAAAAAAAAAAAAAAAAAAAAAAAGCCACTGCTTAAAAAAAGAAAAATTCTTCCATAATTAAATAGTCACTTTGATTTGTACTTTTCAACCTGTGTGGAAGTGTCCCAGGTGGGCTGGGTTTTCTCTCTGCTCTCAGTAATCAGCGGCCTTTAAAACGGGATCAAATTATCTTTGCCACTTGAAAATGGATGTGTGTGCAGGATTAATTTTGTAGACAGAAAAGCCCAGTGGAATTGTAACCAAATGTTTGTCCAGGTCTGTGGGTCTTTACCCAGAGTGTGGCTGGGTGCTTGCTAAGGCACGGGAGGAGTTTAGAGAAAGCCGTTGCGGCAATTGTGTCCGCACTGCTCTGCAGGACATGGGAAATCTGCTGGGGTCCGGTGTTGCTGTGTGCAGACGAGTTCCTTGTGATTGTGGCAAATTAAGTTGGGAAGCTGGAAGTTATTCCAGTGCAGACTAAGAGCCAGTGGTTTGTCAGATATAAAATGATACAGAACAAGTTCAACAATATATAAGGCAGTTATGTGTCTAATGTTAATGAAATCCAATCTTTTTATAGAAATCTACAGGAACTTTTAATGTTTTTGTTCAAGTTTGACGAGACTCCAAGGCTATGCTTGCAGCACTGTAAATAATCTATTTCTAAGAGGGCATCACTGTAAAATATTTCTCTGTTATAGGGAGAAATGATGCTAAATCTTCTTTCTGTGTTCTGAAACCATACAGGAGAAGACCTCCACTATAGTCACACTGTTTCTTTTCTCTTAAATCTTTGTCCAGATGTTTCTCCTTTCCTACTTTGTCTTTATCTCTTTCCTGGAGACTAAGTTACTGTGGGCATCTCAAACTTTCGCTGAGGTCCCCAAACCCCTCCCTGTGTGCTCCTCACGGACAGCACCAATGTGCATCCACACAAAGCATTCAGATTCTTGATCATTATTGTCTTTCTCACTCCGGATAGTGGTTTACATTGATCTCTCAGCCCCCAAGGCACAGTCCTGTGATGCAGGTTCCCTCCAGGTTATAGGCTGAGAAGGTGTAGATTTCTATAAAAAGATTGGATTTCATTAACATTAGACATTATAGGCAGAGAGGCTAGGGCACCCCACCTAAAATCTGAAGGAACAGCAATGGGGGGGGGCTGGTCTAGATGCCATCTCCCCTACCCCAGGCTTTCTCCCTTCCAGGACTAAGCTGCCTCACCTGGCTCCAGGTATTTCCGCGAGCCTACCCTTTGAACCACATTACTGATTAGCTGCACACAGTTTAGGCGAGGTACTCATTCACTCCAAGGATTAGATGTTGAAGCTTCCTTTGGTCTGGAGGGAAGAAAATTTCCCCACCAGGCATGCAATGTGGGGGTCTCTGGAACCAAGAGTGACTATCTGAGGACTTTTCTCCTCCTCTTCTTGCTCTATTTCTTGCTAGTCTCAGCATACATTTTTAAAACAGCTCAAGCAAAAAAGGTGAAGATTCCTAAGGAAATGGGGCTGAGGTTGTTTACTTCGTGCAGCCAGGACACCCAGGATGCTCGTCTCGGAAGGATAAGCAGTGGGCCTGGATTAGCATTCCGGTGTGCCACTGCCTCACAGAAAGGGTTATTTTTAACTTGACAACATGTCTACACATCTGCAATCCAAATACCCCATACTTGAGAATAAATATTTAGGCAGTGTGCTAGCTTCATTAACCAGACACTACATCAGAGCCATTCTTCATAATTCTTTTTCTTGTTCTAGTAAAATTAAAAGAGCAAAAGAGGAGGCGGGGGGAGAAAATAGGGGGAAACAGGGGTAAAATATATTGCCTATGGCAGTTCAGGAAATAAATGACCTAACCAGAGACCAGAAAATTTTTTTTCAAGATTTTTCTATTTCTTTTATCAAAGATGACATCTCTCCATTGAAAGATACACTCAGGTTCTTGTGTTTTTCATCTTTGACTGCCCTGGGTCTTTTCCTCAGAGTTGTGCTCAGACTCTGATAAGAATGCTTATAGGGCGGTTCCCAAAAGGTAGACAAAGACACTGGAATTATAGGCAGCAGGAATAAGAATTCTCTGTAATTCTAACAACCAAACCCTGAAGAAATCACCACCATTCTAGAACTCACATTTAAAGAATGTCTCATTTGTCTCTGGGGCTAATAGTTTCCTTTACTTTTGTTATTCTTACTTTTCACTTCTTACCGAATGAATGAAACTAGCTGCGATGATTTCCCATCCCATCTGAAGCATGTTCCTTCAGTCATTCTACAGGTTTTCACTGAGATTACGCGGGCATGCAAGTCTATTGAATAAACACTGAGCGATGTGATTATTTTATTTTAAACAAAACCTAGGAAGGCTAAGGAAAACAACTTAAAAGTTAATGATCCTGACTGGATCCTTTTACAGAGAAGATGGAAAATAATTTAAATATTTTGTTTTATGTAATATGGTATATTATGCAAAATCATATAAAGTGCAACCTATCACCTATTTGCCTGGAAGCAGAACTTAGAAGGCTCAAGAAAGGTTGACTGGCAGCTCACAGGAGCTTTTGGTGACTTCTATACACCTTCCCTCTCAGACAGCTGTAAGTATAGACCAGGAGGTAATACCAGGACCAAGTGGCAATTATGGCCCCTTGAACCAGACTGATTTTTAAAATAATGGTAATAACAGTAAGGTGGGTCAAGGAAAAATAACATGGGAAAACTATGGGGTGGGAGAATATTAAATGTATGTCATATTCTTGAATTCATTCTGTGGCAACGCGGGAGGGGAGAGAAATTGAGCAATTTCCTTGAGAACAGGTCAGTGTAAAGTACTCAGAACAGAGTGCTTGGACAGCCTCTTAGCTGAGTTTATCAACATTTATTTTCAAGTAGGAGGTATTCCCCACTGGTGTCTTCAGATAGCTTCAAAAGGAACTTGTACATACCACTTCACTTTCCCAAGCTGGCAAGATTCTGAAATGGCTTATTAAAGGAGCGGTTTGCAGAGTAGCCAAAGGAGATGCCAGTGGATCCCTAGAATTCAGCATAGATTCACTTAAAAGGAAATCATTGGGATAGTCGCATTTTTTTTCCTCTAATGTGTTACTGGCTTGGTCGATGGTAGTGTGTATTTAGCCAAAAGTAATTTGGTCAAAAGCAAATTGGTCAACACAACAGATTAGTTAAAAATGAATATCTTCCATCATTATATGTTTGAGTATGAGTGATAAAACATGGGACAGCTTTACAGCACTATAAGTATCTTTAAACACTCTTTTACAGTTTCCAGAATTAATTCATCTTCAAGCAATTGCTCTGTTTACACTCAAACAATTAAGGAATTGCTTCGGGAACAAGAATCCAACAAAAGGAGCTAAATACTTGAAGCAAATAGAGTGATTGAACAAACAACTACAGTTGTGATTTATGTTTTATTTTAGACTTTTTAAGCTTATTATGGAAAATTATATTATAAACCAGAACACAATTTTAAAGATAATTCCACTTAATAGTGTCCACCAATGATTGCACATTAGTGTATGATGGGCTTCCATATGCATTTCCTATGACTACATATGATATTTTACCTACCATATGGTATTTGGAATTTGGCATATTTTTTTAAAAACAATCTGTCAATTGTTGGGCATTTGCATTCTTCTAATTAACTGCTGAACAGTTATATTGTTTCAGTTAGTCTACATTATAAGCAATGCTTGATAGGAACAACTGGCTGGAAATTAATTAGAAATTTAAAAAATCAAACTATTGAGAAAAACCAAAATATTGGCAAAAATACATAAATAAATACAAAATGGGTCACAACTCTATCTAATAGTACAAAAATGACCAACTTTGAAAACACACTGATTGGCATTATTCTTCTTTATCTACATCATTGTTTTGACAAAATTATTTTCTTGACCAAATTGCTTTTTGTCAAATTGCTTTTAGCAAAATTAAATCTGGCCAAATTAGAGGAAACAACAGTTCAAGGAAATGCAACAGGCAAAATGCTCGTGAACTTCAGTGGGACGTTGTGTAATTTCTTCATGATATAATTGGAGACAAGATTAAGAAATATGAGCTGAGTTAATGCAATTAAGCAGATTAATAACTGGTTGAATGAACATAGTTAGAGGGTGCTTCTTAGCAACGGCGGGGGGGAGTGTCTGGTGGCTTATAAAAAACTCTATTCTTAGTCCTATCCTAATAAATATTTTTGTCAGTGCCTTGGGTAAATGTATGTTAAACAGATTTCTGGATATAAAGCCAAAAGGAATTAATACATTAGTGTGTTGACATCATATAAAATCCAAACAGATCTTAACAGGTTGGAATAATGATCTGACTTTACTTAGACTGTGTAACAGTGGTAAGTATAAGATTACTTACTTTGACATAAATGTAAATGCTCAAACACTCATTGGAGAAGCCTATATTTGTAAATAAGACTTTAGGATTTTGGTTGATGGTAAATTCCATTTGGTGTAGACAAAGAAGGTGATGTGATTTTTGGTGACATTGTCAGAAGCATAGGGGAGGAGTACAAATGGAAAATGCTACACTGAACACTGTGCTAGCTCTGGTACAGGCTTCTCGTCATTGTCCCATCCCTGGTGTGACTTCCATTGCTTCTGAGTACACATGTTATCCTTGAACTAAACCCTCAAACCCTGAAGTCCAAATGATGGGCTAATCCAGATGGTGACCTCAAGAATTTCCACTCCAAAACATCTATTTATTTCAGTGTTACTGAGGCATCTGTGGGTGAATATGGAGAGGAGGGTAGTACTTAGCTTAGCAAGGCAGGAGAGATCTTCGAGTCCCTACAAGATTGAGAATAATGATTAGATTTTGTAACAAAGTGTGGTTGGACAGTTAGGGCCTTGCAGGGGCAGAGTCATAAAAGAAAATACTCTTCATATCATGACAATTAATGAGCATTAAGATCCCCAATGGAGTGAAACAAGCTGAGGAAGTCTAGAAGGACCGTGTGAGGTCCAGGAGATGATGTGTAAACACACCAGCTAAACCCAGGCATGAGAGACTTGATGAAGCATGAGTGCACTCTGAAATGATTTAAAGAGTCAGGAGAAAATGAAAACCATCCATGAGCTGGTGTCTTCTGCCTGTCCCACTGCTAGGACTATGTTTATCTACTTGGGAGAGGTTTCTGCATTCCTTTGGATTTGTTTCTACAAGAGTTGCTTTTCTGAGTCTGTGCTCTTTTTCACCCATCTGCACCTGCTGATTATTGGCTTGAGGCTATCTTTGGTTCTTATCTGCAAATGAAAAACTATAGAAATGATCCCTGAAAGTATAGTCTTTCTTATCTGCAAGTGATTCTGAGCAGGCTGTGATTCCCATTGCTCTTAATCCAGTGTCACTAGAAGGAAGGCAATACCTTATGTGGTTTCAAGCACAGTCTTAGGGTTAGATCCAGTCCCCGTCACTTGCCAGCTTTGGGAAATGCACAGAAGTTTTCTGTTTCCTCATGGGTAAAAATAAAATCATAGTAGTATTAACAAGTTAGGGTTGTCATGAGAATTAAATAAACTCATGCATGGTAAGCGACTTAGCATAGTGACTGGAACATTCAATTAAATTTTAAATTGCTATTGTTGCTGCTTTTAATTATCCTTGATACCAACCTAGTATACCCTCTGAGGATGACCAAATACTGATGTAAAGTAGCACAATGGCCTTTGGGGCTAGAAGCAATTATAAGGACTAGCCAACTATCACTGTAATAAAAGGTAGGACCCAGGCAGCATCAACAAAATAAGGTGTTCAGAAATAAGATGAAGGACTAGCAATGAGCATACCTTCCACTCGCCTCATCACTCACAGTCCCAGGGAATATTCTTTACAGTCTCCATCTGGAACCTACCATGAGCATAGAATGAACCTCTTCCATATAGGAAGACCCAATCCTATTCATGGGAAGTTCTATTACTAATACTTTATAGACAGAATTTTTTTTTCTGAAATGTTTAAGAAACTAGTACACTAAGCCCTCTTGTACCTTGCAATCCAACTTGAACAATTATCAATCCATAGCCAATCTTGTTTTATCTGTACACTTCCATGGTGCCCACCTCAGATATTTTTGTGTTGTGAATCCAAAACATCATCATTTCATCTATAAATATTTCAGTTTGTACAGGCTTGGTTTTAGCATTTTGCTTTCTCCCCCCCTCAGGTGACATTTTTGATGGATATTTGAAACAATTAAGTCCAAAGTGTTTCGGTCCAACAATTATTCAGCACCCATTAAAAAGGATAATTTTGTAATGGGTTATATGAAAACCTTTTTTACCAATGAAGAGTTATCAAGCTTTTTTCACATTTTTGCATCTCTGAAATTGGGATGAATTTTATAGTTGATGGCAGGTGATAGTTTGAGTGTTATTTTTCTTTATTCATACAAAATCTCATGGTGTAGCTCAGAGAATGATGCCTTAGAAATGAAGAAGTGCAACAGTTGGGAAGATAAATGGGCACACTCATACACATACCCCTCAAACTACATGTTTAACTGCCTATTTATCCACTTTCCTACACATAGGATTTCTAGCTTAGTACAGTAACTCCTACACTAACATGATATCTAAGATCATGTCCAGCCCATAAATGGTGTGATTCTACACAGTAAGTCCCGATCCACATATTAGTAACATTAAAACAGCAGCACCAAGTGCATTCCCAGAAGCACTGGCCGTTTCTCCTGAGATTCATGGAGAAGATATATAAATCTTCCTCCATTTAGAGATTAGGAAGGATTTTCCCCATTTAGAGATTAAGAAACTACAGCATGCCATTCCGAGAAATTCTGCCAAAAATCCTGGGGTCAAAGGAATATTTAGACCTTACCACATAGCTTAGTCTCATTTTAGCAGCAGCTTCTCTTCCTTCAGGGGCAAGTCAGGTTATTTTATACCTTGGTTTATTCCAGGTTCCCATGGTCAAGGGCAAAAAATATTGACACATTTAGCTCAATGGCTTGCACTGAACCAGGAGAGTGACATTGACTTATGACCTTCCCCCTTGGGACCCTCATTAACCATAAGTTATGACACTCTAGAGAACCCTGGAGAGAGTCAAAGCTTGGAATTCATTTTATTTTTAGTCTAATGGTTCCCTCTTCTCTCATCTCAATGGCTGCCTCTGAAAGCCAGCAAGCTTCTAGTTGGTTAAACATTACTTAGCCTCATTATTGAAAGAAAAATAGGAGAGCCGAAATAAAGAAGCATTTTCTTCTGTAAGAGAAAAAATATTCAAGGTAGTAATTACTCCATTGTCTGAAATGATCCTGTTAGGCATTGTCTTTCCATCAAAATTAACCAGCACAAAGAAACTGGCAGGAGAAGAGAGCTGGTAGAAAAAATATTGTTTTCATTTAGCTGCTGATTAAAAGAAAATTTCAATGTGCTTATTCCTTTCTTAGAGGTACACAAGTAACCATTAATTGTTGGCCATACAAAGATTAAGTATCTGTGTATTGGTTTCCTTTTTTGTCCTTAACTTGATAGTCTCCTGAATGTTTTATAGTAGTATATCAGAAGTTCTTGACTTTTTTTTTTTTTGATCATATACTCCTTGAAAAATGCTGCAAGGTTTCTACTTTGAAGATTTTTCATGAATTGCATAAAATGCCCAGGGGTTCAGGTATTCTCTTGTTCTAAACCCCATCCAAAAGAAGTAGTAGGTAAAATACAATCAAACACTGACCTTAAATAAGAAACAGGAATTTGCTTGTGAGGAGCCTGGGTTGTGTTGTTGGATGATTCACTGACTGGTGCTTGACCTTGAAATGTTGGCCCAATAACAGGGACCCCATCTGGCCCTCCTTTATTCTCAACGCTCGGACATTCACCACATAGTTTATCAACAGTCTTTTGCAGTCTCATGTTATCTTTTTGGTCAGGAGGAGTAAGGTGACTTTAAGTGTGGTATCTGAGGTTCAAAGCAGGCAACAGACTTGCTCTGAACAGCAGCAAGAATAAGAGAGAGTGCCAGCACTAAAGCCAGGTCTGTCGGATTTCTTCGAGGTGAGAGACAGCATTGTTAAGTCCAACAGATACAGCAAGCTGGGAATGCCTTAAAGGGAATTTTCACCCAATGCAAAATCAACACAGTTCTGTAATTCTCAGAAGGAAACCTCAACCGAAATGTATATTTTTATGGAAACTTTAGTGTTTTGTTCTTTCTCACCATGACACCAAAAATTCAACAATTGTAAAAACTCATCGAATGGATCTGCTACTAAATCTTTACTGAGTGTAGTGTTAAGTATGACAATGGGCCACAAAGAGAAAATAGGTAGAATGCAAAAAGCCTCCATGGGTAGTTTTACTTGGTGGAAAGGGCTGTGGAATAGAAGTATGGCGTTGAAAAATTAATGCCTCCTCAGCACATTTCCTCTCAGATCCTGAGTGGAAAGGACTTGTGATTTCTTGGGTTCAAGAAATGTCTATGTTTTATCTCTGAAGGGTCTGCTGGGACAGCCACCACTGTCTGTACAACCCAGCTCCCATGTTTCCTGTAGAGGCAACACAGACACCTCCCTTCCTTTTATAAGCTGTCCAGCTCCCATCAGAGGAGCGAGGTCAGACTTTATTATGGAGGAAGAACAGTTGCTGGAGCATCAGGCTTAGGCAAGTACAACAGAAGCTGAAAGTCTCATTCAAGGGCGTTTGGAATCATGGGCCTCTCATTTCCCTTTTGGTGAAATCTGAGAGAGCACATCTGCCTTCCTCCTTCCTGCTCTCCTTCCTCCCTCTTCCTTTCCCACCTCTCTCTCTCTCCCTCCCTCTCTGTCTCTCTCTCCCTGTTCAGAAATTACAGGCAAGGAAATATATTTGTAGATAGCTAAGGATCTGTTGGGCTTCCTCTCAATAATGTGACAGGCTAGATCTTCTTGAAGACCAGAATTTCACCACCTTGTGATAAACAAGTTTCATTTAAAGATTCAGGAGATAGGTGCTCAAAAGGTTAAGAGACGGCCTTAGGCGATAGAGTCAGCTTGGGGGCTAGAAGTGATTCCTAGGGATGCCTTCTCTCGATTTCACCAAATTACCTCCCTAGATTGCTATTGGGAAGAGTGGCTGAGCTGAAGGCTGATATGGGAGTGTGGAAACAAATGAAGACCACCCAGATGAGAATAAATAGAGGTAATTTATTTGGCATTTACGATAGCAGGAGAGTCAGCCACCATCACATACACTTGGCAGAGATTCAAAGTCAGGCAGAGGAGTGGGAAAGCTTTACAGGGGAAGAAAGAGAAGTCTCAGGGTGTGACCCCACTAAAGGTTTTTGGCATGCAGGAGCTGGAGGAGGGCTGGCTAGAAGTGGGGTTTCCTACGTGATTGCTTGGAGGAGCATTTTGCCTGATCAGTCCTGAGTTGGAAGCAGGCATTAAAAGCAGGGAAGTGAGAGTCACTGGCTAAGTCCCGAATGCTCTGGGTGGTTGCTGCAGAGGTGGTGCGCCAGACCTCTGTCGTCACGTATGGCCTGGCCATTGTCACCTTGTACATTTTGTCTCTCAGGAGGGATTGCTAAGAATTGCAGCCCTACTCCAGTCTCCCAGAGGAGACTTGTCAGTGATATCTGCGAGTCTTCCTTCTCCTATATCCTCTGTGTTCCATCTACCACAGTTCTCTCCTTGAGCAGTCTCTCTGACATTCCCACCTTTCCTCCCACCAAGGCCTTGTCTTGACACATCATGTCCTCTCTCAGGAACTGCCGAAACTCTGACGTAGCTAGACTCCTACCACCACTCTCCTGACCCTTAAGTCCATCCAGCAAACTGGCTACTCTTAGGCTATGTCCCCTGACCAGCATCCTTTTGCAATACTGAGGCCCAAAGCAAATGAAAGAATACCTAACATAGCTCTATCCTAATCAGTCCAGTTTAAATTTGAAAGTTTTCTGCCTGTCTTTCAAAGTCCCTTCATGGTCTGGCCCACATGGCTAACCTCACTTGATTTCCCCCATCCCTGAAGACTATGGTCTCCCTAGCTGTGGAGCCCTATGGAGGGGAGCCTATGCAAGAAAGAGCCTGGAATAGGCTCCCAGTGAGTTAGGATTTTGGTCCTCAGTTAAGCCAAGTGGTTTGTTTATGTTGCATGGCCACAGACTGTACCCTCGCACCAGCAGTCACCACAGAGAAATGTGTCCTAAGATCAACCCCAATTCATCTTTCAGACTTTTAAAGTATTTTATGATTTAGAAGGCATTTTTTTTTTCATATTCATCTTTTCAAGTGATTATCATAACAAACCTAGGAGGACATTTAGTGCAATATTGCCCCCATTTTATAGGTGAGAACATTTGTGCTTGCTTAAGTGATTTACCCCAAAGTTACACAGATAGTAGGTATGAAGAATAAATGAGTAAAAAATATTTTCATAGTCTCTATTCCTAGAATCATACTCTGGATATCCAGCTGACCACTTGTATATATATATTTTTCTGACTGCTATAGAACATTTGGGCAATATAGAAAAGGATAAAAATGAAAGAAAAAAATCACCTATAAATGTACTCCCCTAAGGATAACCACTGTTAGCATTTTGTTTATTTCTTTGTGGTTCTTTTTTTTAGTATTTTGAAATAATTGATCCCAAAGTCTATATAATTTGCATTACTCTTTGTTAATTAAATATATGACTCAGGCATTTCCCCATGTTTTTAAAATTCATAATAAAAAATTCATGACAAATATTTGCTGCATAATATCTCCTCTTTTGCACCTACAAAATGTAATAAACCATCTCCAAGCAACTAAACATTTACTTAGTTTATAGCATTTGTATTTTTTAAAATGCTACTTCAAGTTTTTGTTCATACGGTACCTTGGATCTTTTACTAAGAATAGTTCTAAGATTTCTATCATTGAAAGCAATATTATTTGCTATTAGAAAGTTATTTTCTAGAAAAGATGCTTTAATTCAAACTACTATCAGCAGCAGAAGGTTAATAAACACCTCATCTCACTCTCAGTGACCCTGAATTTAATACATTCTCAAAACCTTGCTAACTTTATGGAGAAAACAGTGTCTCATTATAACTTGTAGTATTATTGTTTGCTGCTATTGAGACCAATTTTTTTTCATACATTCATCAGCTTTTTGTATTTCCTCTTCGGGAAAACTTTGTCTCCTTATCGATGATGGGATTGTGGCAGTTTTCAAATTAATGAGTGTGAGCTTTAGAACTTATTTTTACCCCTTTATGATCACTTCCGAGGCAACTTTGAAGGAAGTATAACAGAGCACGGCGTACCGCCTATTTCCACAGATTTTGATTTGTTGTTTCAAAGAAAGCAGCTAAAAGCATAGGGACCACATCTGGTACAGAGGGTGAGGGTTTTCTCAATAAAACTGGATTGGAGGGGCGCCTGGGTGGCACAGCGGTTAAGCGTCTGCCTTCGGCTCAGGGCATGATCCCGGCGTTATGGGATCAAGCCCCACATCAGGCCTCTGCTATGGAGCCTGCTTCTTCCTCTCCCACTGCCCCTGCTTGTGTTCCCTCTCTCGCTGGCTGTCTCTATCTCTGTCAAATAAATTAATTAAAAAAAAATCTTAAAAAAAAAAAAACTGGATTGGAAGGACCTCAAGAACAGTCATTCCAACGTCTTCTTTTTATATCCTCAATAGTGACTTAACCCAATCCCAGGCCACTCTGAGGTACATTAACAAACACTTGGTTTATCAGCGTAGGAAAATGGGGAGCCATGTAAAGGTCAACCAAAGGCCTGTGATCTGCCAGAGAGCAAATCAGGTTTATCCTTTACCCTTGACCAGCCACACACTAATTGGACTTTCAACCTACTCTGGTCAAGTCTGTTTAAGAAGGGTATTAATGCTTTGAAACAATATTTTGACAACATCTCCGGTTGTCTTTCAATTACAAAATTTCCAAAACTAAGCAAAATTTGACTTCATTCCCTACAAGCAATAGGGCATCTACATAAAATCAAGGTAACAAGTGTGGTAACTTCAAACTGGTAATCTCTGGTAAATAGTTTTGGGGCCTGGGCAAGAAATAAATTAATAATGATATATTTGTGAGCCTGTATGTATATTTGTTTATCTTTCTGGGAGGTCATATTGCTCTTCTCTCCTCCTCTCCTCCTCCTTTGTCCTTCCTTACACACATACATATACTCCCCAATAGAGTCCCTACTTACCCCCAAATTTTCAAGGCTAAGAAAATTCGGTACATGTCAGAGCTTGTCTTACCTTCTAATTTCCTCTTCCCTTGACTGACTTTATGAACCATGTTTTTCAGATCAATCATTTGGGAAGGTAGACTTTATTAATATCTGTTTCCAAAAGAGAACTGGAAGTTGAGAGGCAAATCCTCTGTATCTCTTTTCTTGTAACCCCAACATTGCAGTTTGGTATCCGATTTAGGTAACTCCAAATCACTAGGCTTAGACCCCATTACACTTACTGGCATTTGAACTTGCTTTCTGGATTCAAGAGAAGTTGATTTTATTTTTTATTAGTTATTGACACTACGAGCTCTGGCCCTTTGAGTAGTCTTCCTTGCAGAAATCTAAAAATAAGGTTATTAGATAAAATACAAGACACCCAGTCAAATTTAATTTCAGGCAAACATCAAGTAAATTTTTAGTATAAGTATGTCCCAAATATGGCATGGAACATACTTACAAAAAGTTATTTGTTGTTGATCTGGAATTCAGTTTTAACCGGGTATATTTTTATTTGCTAAATTTGGCTACCCTACCAAAGAAGCAACACCATCAAGGAACTAGCAGCACAAATCAAATACTTATTTAGTGTCCTACATCCCTGACACAGCGGTGAGAACCACCAGCAAGTGTTACCATCAGAGAAAACAACTGCACATCGCAAGTGTCTTGGCTTGGTCAGGACCAGCAAGGGAACACAGAAAGCAGACAGCCAGGCAAAACCACAGGACTCAGGATTGCTCCCACTGATGTGGGATTATTCTAATTAGAGAGATTTTAACAATTAGAGAAGTTTTAACTGTCAGAAATGCCTTTTTATACAGTGAAAAACTGTAAGAATTAGCACAGATAATAGTGCTATTTCAGAAAACAAAATCTTGCTTAATGTTACTGACATAAAGAAACATATGAATTTAGCAAAGAAAAAACTGTACAAATATGAATCAGTTGCAAGAACATTCCTGGTTCTACCTGGGCTGGAGCCTCACTGGGAAGAGTTTCACTGGGCACACACAGTCACTGACCCTGCCCCGCCTACATACCTAGCTTCTACTTTCCTCCCTCAAAGGTCCTCAGAGGACCTCTCAACTTTTCAAAAGCTCTGTTCAAACAGAGCATTGGCATCTCTGGAATTTAATGAAGATGGTTATCCAAGAACAGAATGTGAAATCATATCAGGCATGATTTAAGCCTGTGAGTAATCAAGATTTAAATATTTTGTTTGGGCAATAGACATAGTGTCCCAGGTTACTGTATATGCAAAGTTTGAATTTTATCAACAATGGTGTAGTTGGAGTGGGGTCGGGGAGTCAGGGAGACACTAAGTCTGGATTAGTTAGCCCAGAATGTCATTTTGCTAGAGAAACAACAGCTACATCTGATGCCTGAAAGATAAACTTTAAAAATGGATTTCCCCCCAAACTTTGGGCTACTGATTTCTTTTGGCGAGCCCAAGTAAAATAAGAATTTGATCTGCCCTGCAATTGCATCTCAATGAGGATATTTTTGACTTTGCATCTCTGGTGTCTTCAGCTGGTGAAAAATCTTTGGTGTGAAGAAGAAAAAGTATGTTGAGAAAACGACACTTCAGGCTAAGAGGCAAAAACTGTCCCTAAATTAACAAGTGACTTAACTTTAATGATTTGGATTTCTTATTTGCAGAAGGGGAAAGTACTATCTACTCTATTTTCCATACTGTTTATGAATTATAGACATAAGAGTACTTTGCAAAGTTAAAAGCACTATAGAAGCATAACAATCCTATTCGTACACTTTTGTTCATAGCAACGTGACTCACAATACCAAATGGTGGAAACAATTCAAATGTCCATCAACTGATGAATGGATACACGAAATGTGGTAGACATGCAACTAAACATAATGAGGCCTTAAAAAGGCAGGAAATCCTGACACATGCTACAACATAGATGGAACTTGAAAACATTATGTGAAATAGAAGAAGCCACATAACAAAAGGACAAACATTGTATGATTCCACTTATATAAGGTATCTAGAGTAGTCAAATTCATAGAGACAGAAAGGAGAACAGTGGTTTCCTGGGACTGGGGGAGGAAGGAATGAGAAGTTACTGTTGAGAGGAGAGAGAGTTTTAGTTTGGGCAAATGAAAAAGTTCTGTGGATGAATAGTGGTGATGGTTCCACAACAAAATGAATGTATTTAATGCCACTAAGCTGTTATGCTGAAAAGTGGTCAAAATGGTAAATTTTATGTTTTGTATATTTTAGCACATAAAAATAGATACTATATATGTATTTTTTACAGAAAAAAATATAGTAATTAGTAGTGACAGATTTGGGGAACCTGGGTGACTCGGTTGGTTAAGTGTCTGACTTAGGTTGAGGTCATGATCTCAGGGATCTGGAATCAAGCCCCACGCCAGGCTCCCTGCTCAGTGGGAAGTCTGCTTCTTCTTCTCCCACTGCCCCTCCCCCACACATGCACTCGCGCCTACTCTCTTGCTCTCTCTCAAATAAATGAATAAAATCTTAAAAAAAAAAGAAGTGGTGGGGCGCCTGGGTGGCACAGCAGTTAAGCGTCTGCCTTCGGCTCAGGGCGTGATCCTGGCATTATGGGATCGAGCCCCACATCGCTCCTCCGCTATGAGCCTGCTTCTTCCTCTCCCACTCCCCCTGCTTGTGTTCCCTCTCTCGCTGGCTGTCTCTATCTCTGTCGAATAAATAAATAAAATCTTTAAAAAAAAATAAAAATAAAAATAAAAAAAAAGAAGTGGTAGTAGATTTACTGGCATAAGCATTATAGGTAGGTTGGAGGAAACCTTCACATTGTATTGGGCTTATGTAAAAGGATGGGCTCAGCTACTTAAATCAAAATATTATGGTATGTTTGCATATATAAAGTGAAAGAGGCAAGGTGACCTTTAGACAGTTATGTCTAAAACTTTCAAAGCAAATTAAGGATTCTAAAGGAAGTTTATGTACCTATGTTGTAATAATAAGTTAAATAACAGCTTAATTTTCCCCAGAATATCAGTGTTTTGAATATCTGCATATTGTTTACATGTTGAACTTTAAATCTTCAAATTCAGCACCTCTGCTATATGTTTTGATACCTTCTTGTGCTTCCAGTATTTTAACATGTATTTTACTACTTACCTGTGTCCTTTTCCTAATAATACTGTGAGGTGTGTGTTGACTTCTTTGGCATTGACATAGTAACTGGCACAGGGCTGGGCACTTAGCAGGCACTCAATAAATATTTGTGGAATGAATGAACAGATATGCAGGGATGATGGAATCATATGTTAAGCATGTTTTTGAGCTAAATAGACCTTATAATTTCTATCACTCCAAACCATGAACATGTCTTAATATGTTTGTACCCAATATCCTCACTGGAGAGCTAGAGGGTTCAGAGTGCTCGAGGGAAAGTTCTTGGAACCTCAGGATCAGTACAGGGTTGGACTAGGCATCCTTGCCCTTCTCAGGTAAGCCCCAGGGGTCTCTGGTCTGAGAGAACCAGGATTTAAAGTCCTGGCCATTGTCTTCTCATTGGAATCCCTTTGAGAGTATGGGTTTCCACAGCATCTAAATTATCCTGAGGATAATTAAAAGTTCTTTATATATATCTTTTAGATTGATACTCCTTTTTTTTTCTCATTCCCTCATTTCCTCCCTCCCTTCTTCTTCCTGCCTTGCTTCCTTCCTTCCTTCCTTCCTTCCTTCCAAATATTTACTGAGCAGCTGCTATTTCCAGGGACTATTTCTAGCATGATATATAGAGCAGGGGAAAAACATACTATATAAAATCAGAATTTAGATTCTGGTAAGGGAAGAGGAGAGACAGGCAATAAACAAATACTTAGAATATGTAGTGATAATTGCTATGGAGAAAATAAAGCAGGAAAGTGGGGGTAAGAAGTGGAGTGAGATGATGAGAATGTAGATAGAGTGGTGGGAGAAGACCAAGGCAAAGCAAGAGTGTGGCTGCCATGGACCAAGAGTGAATGGCTTCATTAACTTGCTTAAATTCTTCCAAGCTAAGAACCTCTTCTTCACATGTTCTCCATTTTCAAGCATATTACTGCAAGTGTTCCATAGTGTCCCCACTAGCATTTCCCTGGAGACTTCAAACCTGTGCTACCACTCAGCATTCTGGGAACAAAAACTCCAGAACCTCCTTCTGGCTGATGCTATGCCTGTGTTCATATGGAAATTTACAAGCAATTTACCTTTGCTAATTCACTCATTTACCTATTCATTAAAGTCTACAGTCTGCCCATCACTCTGTAGAATTCTGAGGGATCAAAGATGAAAAAGCCCACAGCTCCTGCTGCCCAAAGGGTTGGCGCATGCATGTGTGCACACACACACGAGGATTACTGAGATTAGGGTTGGAATGGGCTGGGAGAGGAGAGAATAAGGATGTGTTCATTTAAGAGCAAAACAGTGATTTGCTAAGTCTCCATTTATTACAGACTTGCAGGTAATTAATTGTTGACTGTAACATATTAGCCTCCCGGATTGATGTATTAAAATTGGTATGGAAAAATGCCATCAATTCTTGCCAATAAATACATTTCTTCTCTGAAGGAACTATCCAGTGTTGCAGGTCTGATTTCAGTTGCATAATACTTAGCCAGAATTTTAGCTCCTGCAATTCAAAAGGCAAGTTTATTATTGTTGTTTATTTACTATAGAATAACATTTAAATTCGAGTTAACCTCTTGGCTTATAATTGCATCTGAATTTAGAAAGACATAAGGAATTAGGTCTGCTTGCCCTGTTAAAGTCAATTATAAGAAAGAAGGATTGCTATTATTATCTTGTATTTCTAAAGCATTCAGAATTATAAAATGCCATGCATTTATTTTGTGTATCCTCATTCTCAGCATTGCTCCAGGGGGTGAGAGACATGGCAACCAGACCCTTTTATAAAGAGAGAAATAAGTCTTGCTCAAGTGAGGAGTGGCTTGTAGAATGGGTATGGGCTGCAGGTAGGACAAGAACACCCAAAGTCTGACTCTGGAGTAATATTCTTTGGATCAAAGCCTCCTTCCCTTCAGTCAGCTGCAGAAGTCTTAGCAGTATGCAAAATCCAGGCAGAAATATTTCCAGAACTCTCACTTCTGACTAACCAAGGTAAAATCATGAATTAACCTAACAGTTTTTGCACCACAGGCAGAATACTTCACAGAAATTTACCTGTTTTTATTTTCAGTAAATTATATTTTAACTTTCGACCTTACTCTATTACATTTTTTTGAGATATAATTCACATACCATAAAATTCACCCTTTTAAGGTGTACAATTCTGTGATTTTAGAATATTTGCGACATTGTTAAATCTTCACTGCTAATTCCAGAACATTTTCATCATCCCAAAAAGAAACCCCATTCCCATTAGCAGACATCCTCCATTCTCCCCTTCCCTCTCCCCTGGAAACCACTCAGCTACTCTCTGTGTCTATGGATTTATCCGTTCTGGCATTTTATAAAAATGGAATCATGCAATATATAGGCTTTTGTGTCTGGCTTAACACAGCATAATGTCTTCAACGTTCATTCATGTAGTAGTATTTATCAGTATTTCATTCCTTTTTAAGCATTGGATAATAGTTCCATTGTATAAATATATCACATTTTCTTAATCAATTCATCAGGTAATGGACATTTGGATAATTTCCACTTGTTGACAATAATGAACATTCATGTACACATTTTTACATGGACATATGTTTTCATTTCTCTTATTTAACACTTAAGAATGAAATTATTGGGTCATAAGATAACTGTGCCAAACTATTTTTCCAAAGAGGCTGTACCATTTTACTAACCTACCAGCAATGTATGTGAGTTCCAATTTCTCCACATCCTGGCCAACACTTGTTAACTGTTTGTCTCTTTTACTGTAGTCATCTTAGTGAATGGGGAGTGGTATCTTATAGAGAAAATTTTTATTTGCATTCCCTAATGACTAATGAGGTCGAGCATCTTTTCATGTGCATGTTGGGCTGTTGTATATCTTGTTTGAGAAATACCTATTCAAATACTTTGCCTATTTTAAAATGGGGTTATCTACCCTTTTATTGCTGAGTTTTAAAGGTTCTTTGTATATTCTGAGTGCTAATCCAGATATTTGATTTGCAAATATTTCCCCCAGTTTTGTGATTTATCTTTTCATTTTCTTGATTGTGCCCTTTGCAGCACAAGAGTTTTTAATTTAGATGATAGTCCAATTTATCTCTTTTCTGTTTTGCTGCCTGTGCTTCTGGTGTTATACCTAAGGATCCATTGCCTAATCTGAGGACACAGGTTTCCCCCTTGTTTTCCCCCAAGAGTTTTATAATTGTAGCTCCTACATCTAGGTGTTTGACCCATTTTGAGTTAATTTCCGCATATGGTATAAGATAGGTTCTAACTTCATTATTTTGCTTGTGGATATCCAGTTGTCCCAGCACCATTTATTGAAAAGACTATTCTTTCCCCACTGAAAGTCTTGGTATGTCAGTTGAAAATCAGTTGACCATAGGGATATAGGGTTCATTTTTGGACTTAGTTCAATTCTGTTGGTCTATATGTCAATCATTATGCCAGTAGCACATTGATTGCTGTAAGTTTGTAATAAGTTTTAAAATTAATAAGTTTAGGGGCGCCTGGGTGGCACAGCAGTTAAGCGTCTGCCTTCGGCTCAGGGTGTGATCCCAGCGTTGTGGGATTGAGCCCCACATCAGGCTTCTCTGCTATGAGCCTGCTTCTTCCTCTCCCACTCCCCCTGCTTGTGTTCCCTCTCTCGCTAGCTGTCTCTATCTCTGTCAAATAAATAAATACAATCTTTAAAAAATAAAAAAGAAATAAAAAAATAAAAAATAAAATTAGTAAGTTTGAGTCCTATAAGTTTGTTCTTCTTCCTCAAGACTGTTCTGGCTTATTCAAGTCACTTGCATTTCCCTATGAATTTTAAAATCAACCTGACAATTTCTGTAGAATAGGCAGCTTGGATTTTGTTAGGAGTCTGTGGATTAATTTGAGGAATATTGCCATCTTAACAATATTTAGTCTTCTAGTCCATGCACAAGAGATGTCTATTGACTTCTTTAACTTTAGTGATGTTTTCTGTTCTCAGTATACATGACATACACAACTTTTGTTGAATTTATTCCTAAATATTTTATTCTTTTGGATGGTATAAGTTAAAGATACAACTGAAACTATCATTAAAAAATGCCTGCTATTACAACTAGATGCCAGATATTGGACCAATCCATTGTCTCATTAAACCTACCCTACAACTCTTGAAGATGCTATTACTAGTCCCAATCTACAAATGAAAAAACCAAATCTCAAAGAAATGAAGTAACTTGCCCAAGATCATCCTAATAAGTGGCTTTCTGGGATTAGAAACCGAGTGTAACTGACTCTAAATTGTATGCTACTAATGTAAATTTTTTTGTGCCCCATTAAATTGGCTTTGAAGACAAGAATAGTTTGGGAATCCATGTGTTTTTATATCCATGAACCATGAAACTGTTACAAGTTTTACTTTCAATACCCATATAAGGAGAAAATTGTTAACGGAGTATGGTAATTGACTACAGGTTGATTTTTAATGAAAATTATTATTTAGAAATCTAGAGATTATGGCTTATCATCATCCATAATACAAATGTGATTTTATCACATAAGCAATTATTTAATTATTGCTTGAATTAGTCTTCACCCAAATATTACCTTGACACAAAAAATTAAGTTAAATTATTGAAATCTCTGTCTCTCATTTTTATCTTGTATGAAACTTAATTATGTGGAGCTGGAGTTGAGGAGGGTTAATATCAACAGCAGAACCCCAAATGCCCAAATTTGGGACATTTTGGTCAATTCAGATCCAGAAATATTTACTGAGGGTTACTGTTTTGATTTTTCATTGTTATATAACAAATATTTGGTGGCTTACAATAATCATTTTATTATATCTTACAATTTTGTGGTCAGGAATTTAGGCAGCACTCAGCTGACCAATTATTATGTTCAGCAAGTGACACTGAGTCACTTGTTTGTATCAGCTGCCAGTGATCTTTTCTGGAGGGTCCAAGATGGCTTCACCCACAGCCTGATGCCTTGGTGGGTGGAGTAAGTAGAAGGTGGACTTAGCGGGTCCCCCTTTCCATTCTCAGTCCACATACTTTTTTCAGCAGAGTAGAGGACTTCTTAAGACTAGTTTAGGAATCCAGAAAGAGGGTGAAATATATGTTGAAATGGACATTGAATGACTTCCAACATACTTTAATATCCAAAGTAGTCAAAGACTGGCCAACATTCATGAAAAAGAGAGCTAGAACTCACCTCTAAATGAGATCAATGTCAAAGAATTTGCATACATCTTAAACCTGTACCAGACATGATGTTAGGCTTTAGGGAAAAAGATCAGAAAAACATTGCTTCTTTACCAAAGGATCTCGAAGTTTAATGACCATTGTTAGAGTCATATTGTATAATTTATGGTCTGAGCCAGGTACTTTTGAGACTGTAAGGAGGTGCAAATAATTATTATGCTTGGATTAGAGGCATGACATGGAACTATCCCATGCAAACTGAAATGATAGTCATGCTAATTTTGGATGCATTGAAACTTAGTATATTAAAAGAGTATGGAAAGCTTAAATTTTACTTTCTAGAAATTTCACCACTTTTTTAGTGCATGAACTTTTATTTTTGAAAGAAAGTGTGTTGGGGAATGGTTTGAAACAATAGCAATTATGAGACCCCTGTGCATACCTCGAATAGCCAATGATAAAAATCACATTCTGTTATTAAGAAAAACAGATCTACATCCTCTCTCTAAAACTCTGTATTTCTTCCTACATACCTGACTTCTTAAACACACACACACACACACACAAGAAAGTTGCTTAGTAAACTTGTGACAAAAGCCAATATTTATGAAGATGAACAAGTTCAAAATTATCCTTAGTATAATCTACTCCATCTGTCACATTGCCTCTTCTATTTTATTTCTGCTGTGCCCATTACTGAATTTTATTTTTACCTAAGTTCTTCTTTAGAATAAAGTTTACTCTAAGAATTCAACCCTCAGGGTTCTCTGGATAAAGAGTGAAAAATAAATGCCCCAAAGACTTACAACATTAAAAGGAATTTTTTTCAATTGCTCATTTCACATTCAGGTATACAGCCAAATAAGAAACACCTACTGGGCAAATGGAAGAGAGATAGTGTTATTCTCCATTCCGAGAACAAGCTGTTGAGGCTGTAAGTCACTTTATGTGAGGCTCCAGACTTGGCACTCAAGTGGCAGGGAAGAATTTCTGTGAATAGGAGAAAAAGAAACATAAAACTTTCCTGGCAAAGTGTTTCAAAGGAATTAAAACCACTGTGCTAAAAATAGAACTTCAGACAAGCTGTATTTCATAATGACTCTTCTTGCTTGTATTAATTAGGGAGGTTTTTAAAATTCTTACTGCTTCCGATTAAGTATTTTAAAGTCAGTCACTCATGGCAGTTGAATGTACTGGCTTCACTTTCTATTTGAATGAGACATGGCTTTCATTTGTGACCTCTTTACCCTGACCACCAAGGCCAATTGCATATTTATTTTTCATTTGAAACCTAAATTATCAAGCCATCATCTGTATTTTGAAGTGTTTTGAGATCTTTCGAGGAAAAGTGATGGGTGGATGGATTGATGGATGGGTGGGACGTGGATGGTTGGGTGGATAGAGATGTTCATTCAACCGGTATTTCTTTTGAACTAATTTATTAGGTGTCAGGCTCTGACTTAGGGCTGGAGATCCCCAATTGAACAAAATGCTGACGAGATCTTTTTCATGGTATTTATGTTCTGATGTAGCCAGAGAAACAGTAAACAGGTCAGTTATAAACACAATAATTAGAGATTGTATTAATTGCCTCTAAGGAAATATACAAGATGACGTGATGGAAAGTAACTGGCTGAAGTGGGAGGGGAGACATGATTAAGACTACAGGAAAAGCCTCTCAAGGAGGTCATATTTGAGCTTAGACCTGAAAGATGAGAAACAGAAAGCCATGAAGTTAAGAGAAGTGCATTTCAGACTAAGAAAATAACAACTTTGAAGGCCCTTTTTATACAGTAGCATATACACAATAAATGTGTTAGGTAGGCTGGAATCCAAAAACAAACAAAATACAATAATGAGAATTTTGCTAATTATCTAGAATCTAGGTTACCTGGATTCTAGGTAATTTGATCAAACTAGGTCTGAGTGTCATTCCAATAACAAAATGAAAAAGAATACTATGAGAACACAAACTGCTCACTAACTAGCTGGGATTTGAGGCAAGTCCCTTCTCTAGGTTTTAGTTTTCTTTTTTTTTTTTTTTTTTTTAGNTATTTGACAGAGATAGAGACAGCCAGAGAGAGAGGGAACACAAGCAGGGGGAGTGGGAGAGGAAGAAGCAGGCTCATAACTGAAGAGCCTGATGTGGGGCTCGATCCCATAACGCCAGGATCACGCCCTGAGCCGAAGGCAGACGCTTAACCGCTGTGCCACCCAGGCGCCCCATCTAGGTTTTAGTTTTCTTACCTATAAATTGAAAGAGACTGTACCAGCTGCTTTCTGAACTCTCTACAGCAATAAAGTTCTTCCTCAGAGGGGGAACCTGAGGCCCAGGCAAAGAGGAAAGTGAAGGAACTAGCCTTTACTTAGGAACTGGGGACTACTACATGGGAAACCCTTTCCAAATACCATGTCCCATTCAATCCTTCCAGTATTCTGGACTAAATAGTATCGTTCCTGTATTACAAACAGGAAACAAAAGCACGCAGAAGTGAAGTAACTTCCAAGTCTACCTAGCTGGTAAGTGGCAGAGCTGAGGTTTGGCCTTAGAGCTGCTGACATTAGATCTCACTGGATTCTGAAAAACATGGATTCAAATCCGGCCTCTGTTCATCCCCTGATGAGCCTGTGCAAATCACTTAACCTCCTGAGACTTGGTTTTTGCATTTGGAAATAGAGATAATATTGTCTGACTAATGGGACCATTGAAAAGATTAAAATAAAACCTGGCTTAAAAGTACTCTGTAAGCTCCTTGCACAGAATGAGCTTTTAAGAAATGTCAGCTGTTTTTATTTCCCTAAGATCACATAGCAGATGGAACCAGATCTTGTCTTTTACATCTGAGAAGAGTCCTCTTATCATTCCCCATATGAAGTGCCACTGTATTAAAGAAGTAAATATATTCACTGAATACCTGACTAAATATATAATACAATGAAAATAATTAGCAGTAAAAATAATGAAGATGTCCACGTGTCAGGAAAAGCTCTTGGATAGTATTTTGTCAGATGCCATGACTGAATTCTGTGGAACCTAAATCTTTGCTAGAACTTTCCCATTTACATCTTCTTGAGCACAAAGTCACATCACAATTCAGTGAGCTAGATACGTCAGATTTGTTGCTTGAGGTCCTTCAAGATAGTTTCTGGCTAATACTGTTGTCATTGTCACCATAACAATATAGAGTTTGGGTAAATGTTTGAATTAATCAATTCCTAGAGGCAAACTACATGATTCAGGCCAAATAATTTCTTAGGCTAGGGAAGAATAGGGGGGTTCGGGGGCTTCTGAACGACCACTTAGGGTCTGAGCTACTAGATTCTCATCCTGGACTGGGCAAAATTGAGATAAGCGCCTATGGGAGCTGTTTGTTAAGTGTTAATTATTGTATCTACTTCTCTATATAATTATTAAATGCAAAATGAGAACCCACTGTGTATGAAGAACTTTCTTTCATATCATTAATTTCTTTACTGTTGAATTTTTTATTTGCCCATGAGATATTGCTCTTTCAAAGTTTTGTTTAGGAGTCAACAAATACATAAATCATTGTATTAGATGATATTTTTCCAATTTTTTAAAGCACTTGCTTGTAACATTGCATTGTTTAGAGTTCCGTGAGACTGTAATACCTCAGCATCCTACCCCACAGCTCTCCCTCCCCGCTCTTTGGCTAGAATTTTGGAGCAGTTGCAGTTGATCTAAAATTAATTTTCTTAAAGTCAAACTTGAGTATGATTTCAAAGGTGCAAAATGGAGGCCTTGACGCCTGTGTCTCACCCCTATTGCCAAAGCAGAATTGTTTGTCTGCCAGTACAAACTAAGCACTAACGTTTTTATCCCCAGAGAGGCTGTGCCTGACTTTTCCCATTACAGAAGTCCCCTAGAGCCAAGGCAGGTGCTGAGAAGCTCTTAGCCAAGGTGTGTGGGAGTTTGAAGTATTCTTGGGCAGAACTTCCTGGAGTCCTTGGATTCCTTTATATGGAATCCATGAGTGCGGAATGTACTCTTCTCCACACATCTGCTGGCCGTGAGGCAGAATGTTTTCTCCTACAAGGGGGACCCCTGATAGAGAGATGCAGGGAGAGCAGCAGGGTATTTATTTTACCATATTTCATCTCAAGATTTTAGATAAATAGCATGGAGATTATTTTTCTTAGCCAGGGAGGACAATTAGTTGGGTAAGGTCCAGTGACATTCCAGTGTAACTATTTGATGAAGAACAGGACCGTGCCCCTGGAACACTCTCTCTTTTTGCGTATGCCAAGTCATCACATGAACTTTTATTCTTGCAATTGGATTTAATGGGATAAACCCATTTTACGTTAGCTTTGATAAGCTTTTTGCCAATTTTAAAAGTCACTGCCATCTTTCTGATAATAGCTGGTGTCTATTACTGCTCAGTTGTGTGATCTGTGTAGTATCCTCCAGCTTTAAGTCCCAGAATTCTCAACTAGTTGCAATAGTTGGCAGAAGGGAAAGAAAAGAGAAAAGCCCTGTGTGATGTCACTGCTGATCCAGGTAAATAAGATCCATCTTAGGTTATCATCCCAGCTTAAAAATCTGCCCTCTCTGTCCCAGGCATTCCTGTAGGCAAACTTTTTCACATAAGAAACAGCCCAAGGAGTGAGTACAACCCCTCCGCTGACATGCCACTTCCTCGTAGCTTGAGGGGGCAGCACTCCTGCTCTTCACATTGCTTAACGATAAAATGTTTTCTCTTGACAACAAGCTCCTCAAAAATTAACCTGGTGAGAGGAGCTGAAGTCAGTTCTAAGGCTGGCTAGTTACTTTAATGACCATCCCACTTCCTCCTGCACGGTGGTAAAAGTGGTGGGTATTAAGGAAGGCACATACTGCATGGTGCACTGGATGTTATACACAAATAATGAATCATCGAACTTTACATCAAAAACCAATGATGTACTGTATGGTGACTGACATAATATAATAAAAAATTATTATAAAAAAAGAGCATCTTCTCACAATGAGGAAAATGGTATAAGTTTGTGTCAATTACTTATTTCTTTGTAATAACTCCCACAGTTTGGCAGTTTAAATACACTCTTTCTTTGTTAGCAGTTCTGTGGGTCAGCAATTTGGGCTGAGCTCGGTGGGGTGGTTCTTTGGCTGTTTGGTCTTGAGCAATACATGCAGTCATCTAGCAGCTGGGCTGGCTAGGGAGATTGCCCAAGATGTTCTGCTGCCTGGAACCAGCTGTCAGCCAGGCCTCTCTTCCCCTGCAGTCTTTCATCCTCAAGGAGGCTAACCATTCATGGTCTCAGGGCCACAAGGGGGAGGAAGTACAAGCTGCAAGGCCTCTTGAGGCAGAGGCTTGCAGATCAAATGACTTCACTTCTGCCACATTCTATTGGTCAACACAAGTCCCAGTGTCAGCCAAGAGTCAAGGGGTAGGAAACTTGACTTTAGCTCTTGATGGAAGAAATGGCAAAGTCACCATGCAAAAGATGGTTGCATCTATTTTGCAAGCAGTCTCCCACAAAGAGCTAGAAGCAGAGTATTTGTAATAAAGCCACGTCAAGATTCTCAGCAGAAAGAAAATCTCCATGTGCTTCAATTTACTATTTCTGATCTGAGGGTTTTGTTCGCTAATGATGCAAATGCAAATCTATCACATGCATATTGTTCTCCTGGAGCCATCTGAACGTTTGAGTGTCATTATTCCTAGAAAAGCCTGTATTTAAGTTGCTGTGCACAGCATAGACAATATTGTACGTCCTCTGAAATAACTTGATGGTCAATCACTCAGGCAGTTTTACGGATACCATCAGGGAAGGCCTTCAAATACCTGTTGTCAGAAAATAACTATTTGCTCCTTCTTCTATTTCTTTGGAGGCTTTTTTTTAAGTCTGACCTCAGGAACAGCTCAGGCACCCAAATGGGGAGGTCTCCAGAGTTCTGGTTGCTTCTTTTAGTTCTAAGTATGGCAGAGAATGGCTGACTTCAGATCTGTCCAGAGAAATTCCCTGGGAAAAAGTGGAGTATTCCAGAAGGCACTCTCACTGTTTTAGTTACACTTTTTTGGAACAGAGATTCACTCAAGTTGCTCAAGTAAATTGCTAGTGGGATTTTGTTCTGTTTTGTTTTGTTTAGTCAGTTATAAGCTGGGGATTAGAGGACAGCTGGAACTGGAAAGCTTTCAGCTGTCGACTCTAGGAACTGACTTCTCTCCCTCTTCTATGGCCTGATGATCTCTCTCTCATGTTTCTCTGTCTCTGTCTCTTTCTCTAGCTCGTCTTCGCACTCTCTCATATTATCTGTTTTTTCTCTGTCTGCTCTCTGCCAGTAGGCTTCTCTGTTTATTAATTTGCTTTTTTAGAATTTTAGCTAAAGTTTCAAAACTGAAGCTAACAGGCACAGAATCCCTGATTTTCGGAGCGAATGTGAAAGAACAGCCAGATGCCTCCTCCCTCCAGCCCTTAATGTAGTCTTTTGACCCTTACTCTCACCTTCACCTCATCCAGCCTCTCTGAACAGAAGACCAGAATGTATTCATGGGAGGGAGAAAGGGTAAGAGAGATCACTAATATAAAAGAGTAGTTTGAGTTAGGAAAGTATTGGAGACGTATAGGAAGGTGTGTAGTGTGAGCTGCTCACATAGGCCTTAAATGAAATGCAAGAAGCTACGAGAGACCCTGACACGGCCCTCGCCAGCTGGAAGTCACTGAACTCCAGAATCAAAGGCCCAAGACAGCGTAGTGACCAGAGTACTGCGCAGCAGGAGGGGTCTTGAGAAAGTTTGATGTGGGTCCCCCAGAGCGTGGGCCTACATGCACGTAGGGCCTGGCTGTTGTTCTTGGCCTGGAGATTGCTAAGGTAAAGGCTGACTCCAAAAGCCAGGGAGCACAAGGGAGCAGGGAGGACCAGTGGACCAGCAGACCCCGGCTGTGGGGGGAGGCAGGGAACAGAGACTTCTCCACCTTCAAGTATGTACCACAACAGCTGTCCAAAAGTTCTCCCTTGCTAGATTCCTACCTATGGGGAGGGCCCAGAAGTGAAAGCTGTGAGATGGAAAGCCAAAGATTGGGGCTGAGAAGTGTTACAAGAGGTCAGAAAGTTCATTGCCTTGCATAAGGGATGGTCACTGTGAAAAACCCACGATGTGCCCTATGGGGAAAGAAGCAGAAAGACGCTACTAGTAACCGAAATACAACAGCACTAACCACATACAAAATGTCTGTCCTTTTCCTCTGTCCTTGCACTGAGACCCCAGTACACCAGGGATGGAAGAGAGAGAAAGAGATACAAAGAGCAACAGTGAGTGAAAACATAGACCAGTCTTCCCTTCCCCACCACAGGGCCTCCCACCTTGAGTTAGGTCCCAGCGGGGACTTTAGGGGGTACGTGACTGCTTTGAATTAGATGTGAGGTTGAAATTTTAAAATTGGGCTGTGCTGTACTTCTTTTTTTTTTTTTTTTTTAAAGATTTTATTTATTTATTTGACAGAGATAGAGACAGCCAGCGAGAGAGGGAACACAAGCAGGGGGAGTGGGAGAGGAAGAAGCAGGCTCATAGTGGAGGAGCCTGATGTGGGGCTCGATCCCCTAACGCCAGGATCACGCCCTGAGCCGAAGGCAGACGCTTAACCGCTGTGCCACCCAGGCGCCCCATGTGCTGTACTTCTTAATATATGGAAGTGAATCAGAATTACTAAAAAAAGAGATAAAGCCTTTTTAAAATAACTGAAAGTAAGTAGAAACCTATGCTGTCTGCCTGAGGTATCACCAAGAGAAACACAAAAGGGAAATCCCAAGGGTGCATTGGTTGGAGAAAAAAATAATAAAACTATTTCCTTTCTTGTACCTCATGCATAAACTGATTTCAAGTATACTTTTCTCAATTCACAGTCCCAAGAGAGTCTTGATTGGCTTAGCCCGCCTTTATTTGGGGCCACGCTGTAAATCCCTAGCCAACCTACAGAATGGCTGCCTGTGCCGGGGGCCTACCTCTGGGCCAGGCTGCTCTGACCAGGGCAGGGTCAGAGGGAGACCAGGACAAGGCCTGCAGGTCTTCCCTTTCTAGAAGGAGGGGGCAGGAAACTTCCCATCTGGAAGTTTTAAGCAAAGTAGGAAAGTATTCAGCATTCTCTTCTCCTCTAGGGACTGCTTAGAGGCTTCTGAAAGGAGACTAATCTTCCTGAATTGAGCTCAGAATCAAACAAAGATGTTCTTGCTTTCCCTAAACATCCCCTATGGGAGTGTGTGTGTGTGTGTGTGTGTGTGTGTGTGTGTGTGTGTATGCTCTATTTAAGATACCCAAGTTAGTTTACTGGCATTCAAGAGAATCTCAAGGTATGAGCAACACACATTGTATAGATATATGTATAGAAAGTTGGGCTCTCTTTCTAAGCCAGTTTAAAGCAATGATCATGGCTTCCAGATTAAGAGCTCAGGGTAATTGCTTAATAAATGTTTACTCTTTGCAATAACTCTGTCCCTGTGCGTGAGTTCACCCTGACCTCTTGCCTCAGTCCAAATCTAATCTTCCTTGATCTTGGCTTTATTTGTTCTTAAGCAAGTAGAGAGTTTATGTTTGTTTGTTTGTTCTCAGAGCTCCTAGCCCTTTGGCAGTACCTGGGGGAGTCTCGCTGCCCCCCCCGCTGTCATATAGCCTTTGGGAAATGCAAGCAGGAGACAGAGCAGGGACTCTGGGGTCAGCCAGATGTTACTAAATCTGCACCACCTAATAGCTCTGGGACTCAGGGTGGGTTACTTAAGGTCTCTGAGCTTCCATGTATTGACTTGTAAATGGAGACCTCAGCGGTCACCTCAGAGAGCTGTCTGGAAGATTTACACAAAAAATAGAGTTTCTGTGGCGTTTCTAAAGCACAGGAAGCGCTCAGTTCTTAGTAACCTACCCAAGCAGCCCCCTGTCCCCTTCGCCCACAGACTTGCTCTCCCTGCCAGGGGCTTCTCTGCTGGCCCCCAGACTTCTGCTTAGATCCTCTCTCTTTTTCTTAAAATGTCTCTACTGTTTTCTCAAATTGGCCACTGTGTGGGTCTTCTGCCTGCATTGCTCGTCGTATCTCCCTTCTCTCAATAATGTCTAAATCCAGGTGTTTATTTTTTAAGCTTTGACTTTATGCACAACTCTGAACCCTCAAGCTCAGTATCCAGACTGCTGTCCTTCCCTCCTGTGTCAGCATAAAAAACCAAACCCTCAGTAGCCCTTCCTGATTCGTTAATTCAGTCATCTGTTTGACTATCTTCCTGAGTATTCTGTAAGGATGCCACCTTTCTCAGTGTGATCATGGAGAAGGAAAGAAGGAAAGGCACAAAAATGATAAGTTACTATTTTGTATGAGCCTAGGGTCTGGTATGAGCGCTTCATTGTTAGGGGATAGTCGTATCTGTTGTATTACGGGATAGTTGTGCCTTGAAAGTAACTCTTAAAGTCAATATCTCTTTTTCCATTCTTTCCTTGCTTTTTTTTTTTTAAGATTTTATTTATTTATTTGACAGAGAGAGGCAGCGAGAGAGAGAACACAAGCAGGGGGAGTGGGAGAGGGAGAAGCAGGCTTCCCGCTGAGCAGGGAACCGATGCGGGGCTCTATCCCAGAGTCCCGGGATCATGACCTGAGCCAAAGGCAGGCAGTTAAGGACTGAGCCACCCACATGTCCCCTTTCCTTGCTTTCTTTACACATTAGCATAACAAAAGTATTACAATCCTGTTCATTTCTGTTCTGGTAGCTTTCTGGGACAGGCTATGTTTTTGGTACAGAAAGTACCAAAACTCAATTTTTTTGAAATTCACTTTTCTTATCTCTATACATGGAAACAATAATCAGTATCTCACAGGCTTTTTCTGAAAATCAAATGAGAGAAAACAAGCATCCGGCTTTGTTTCAGGAACACAGTAGGCACTCAATAAAGTTTGTGTCTCTCCCTGCTTTCCTTAACTGGCTTGTGGGGAAAAAAAGAAACACAACTTCCTTTCTCCATTCACAATCAAGAAGGGTGCATTTCCCACTCTTCTCTTCTTTTTTTTTTTTTTTTAAAGATTTTATTTATTTATTCGACAGAGATAGAGACAGCCAGTGAGAGAGGGAACACAAGCAGGGGGGAATGGGAGAGGAAGAAGCAGGCTCATAGCGGAGGAGCCTGATGTGGGGCTCGATCCCATAACGCCGGGATCACGCCCTGAAAGGCAGATGCCTAACCGCTGTGCCACCCAGGCGCCCCCCCCACTCTTCTCTTCTTGATCTGAGATTGGGATCAGTCCCAGCCAGGACCCTGATGTACTCACTTCCTCCTGTTGCCATAAGGGCCTTCGCTAAATCATATTGCTGAGCAGGACATTTACAAACCTGCATGGGACCTAAAACGCTGTCTGGAAGATTTCATGAGTAATTGACAAAATGACATTTATTTGACAAATAAGAAGGCCATCTGCCAAATCCATCATTAAATGACAAAGACTCTAGGTCTCTTGTGCTTACTTAGAGAAGGAAGGGCCCTCTGTTTTCAGAGAAACATGGACTGAAACTGCCAGGCTGGAGGGTGAGTGAAGGAGAAGGCACTAACTATCATTAGTGCTGTTGTCCTTCCCTGATGCATAATATACTAATGCCCTCGTTTGCATGGACTATTAGGAGGTTATTTATATTCTAATCAGAAGCTATTAAATTATTGCATTTATATTCTAATTGCAGGGTTTTTTTGGAAAGCTCATTTGTTTTCCAGAGAGGACTGAGATTTGAGGAGAAAGAAATGGGCATTGGTCTGGAGCTTTGGTCACAACAGGACCCAGTAAAAATGAGAGACGGTGCCTGAGAAACAGAAACCACTGACCCCTGTGGGTGTGTTGGGGGAAAACTAGGTAGAAGCGCAAAGAGGCATAGTTTTCACTGTAATCGAAAACAGTAACTCATGGTGGATTGGACAACAGCTTTTGGAAACCAGCAATACAACCCACCAAACATCCTTGAAACCCTTCCCTCCAGGCAAGACGCCCAGAGAAGATGTTCTACTGAAGATACTCAGATAAGAAAAAAAATTAAACACCTGTACAAATTAGTGTTTTAGGAAAAAAGATTTTTGGATCAGTGACTGGACTGAGTAAATGCATTTTCATAGAATGTGTTGATCTTCTCTACAAGGGCTCTGGATGGGATGCTGGAAGTGATTAAGAAGTTCAGCATAGAAGTACTGTACTCAACAATATGAAGTGTGCCACCTCTAATATCTTGTCGTTGCTCCTCTGGCTTTATCCAGGGATGAATATTCTCTAAGCTGCCTCATTTTTCCCATCTCTTTTGTGTGTTCCACTGGGAATATAATGAAAAACAATAAAAAAAACCACTGGATAAGGAGTTGAGAAACCCATGTTAGAGATTTGGCTTTGCCACTTATGAGCTAGGTGGCCCTGGACAAATTTCTCGGGGCAGTCTCCTCTAACCGGTTGCTCTGCCCATGGAGATAGGATCATTCCCTTCCTTCTGTTGCCATGATGGTCATACTTGGGAGAATGTTGCTACATTGCAATGACTTGCTCACACGGCTATTTTCTCTACCATTCATGAGTTCCTTGAAGGCAGGAACCTTACTTTCCCATGAGACAGTGAACTTCATGAGAGCAAACACCATGGCTGTTCTTGAATATCTCTGAATGCCCCATCTCCAGCACAGCCCTGGCAAATAGCAGAGTTCAAGGCCTTGGACCTGCTCCCCCCTTATCCCAGTATGGTGTTTGCCCAAGTGTTCCCAAGACTGATCTCTGTAATTCCTCTTCCCTGTTCACCTGCCTTAAATAGCCTCCTCTTGGTTACTCTCCAACGCTTCATCACACCGCCCTCTGTATCCCTTGGTAGCAAGTGACATCATGTGTCATTGTCATATCTATTCACTTGTGTCTTGCTTATTTTCTTTTCTGCTCCAACTAGAAACTCTGTGAGGTCAGGGAGGATCTCAGCCATGTTCATTATTTACCTCCAGAATTTAGAAAAGTGTCCGGTTTACAAATATTTGCAGAATGAATGAATCTGTTAACTGAGAAGCTGACTAAGGCTCAGGTAATCAGTCTATAATCTCTGACTTTAGGAAAAGGAGAAGCGGGTCTCTTTCACAGAATACCTGACCTCCACAAATAACTGAAGACACATGCCTTTGGAGGGTGGTGATGATTTGTGGCAGGGTTTCCCCTGCTAGAAATCCTGCATGGTGAACACTTGCTGCCCACTGTCTGCATTGCTCATTGATCACATAGCACTGCTGTATTTCAGTCCTCCATTTTAGAAACATGTTACACAAGCTATTATATGACATGTTATCTGCACATCAGAATTTTATTTTATTAGTATTGATTTTTTGTTATTTGCTATCTCGTTATCCCTCCTGTTCTACCCCTGCCTGATTTTTGGAGAGAGTGAGGTTATAGGTGACACTTAGATATAGAGTCAGTGACAACAATACAATCAAAGTTAGGTAGAATTTGTGACTTGAACTGTTATGGAAAAGTCAACCTAATATAACTTCTGCTGGTCAGGATCATATCTTAACCTTAGTATTTCAAATAATTGAGTTGCCATTGTATTTCAGGAAGTGAAGCCTGTGTAAACAGTATTTCCAAATTTGTAGTTACAAAACCTTCGAGGAGGATCTATCTCACACCTAAGTTTCCAAATCCTGCGTTCAAATTAGGGTAAAATAGAACAAATATGAAGGAACAGAGATTTATTCAAGGACCTGAGAACTTGGTAAAAGAACCAAGAGGAAGTATAGAAAGAAACCATTAGATGCTCCAAAAAGGTTAGCTAAATAAAATGAATAAATGAGTGAATGAACAGATGAAAAGATAATATAAATTTTGGTTAAAGTTGAAAATCAACAACTTTGAATTTAAAAAAATAAGATTAAAGACAGTACTAGCACTATGATTGAAGCAAATCAGATTCTTATTTGAAGGAGTCTGCAAAACTGAGTTCAATACGTGATGCTTCACGAATACAATTTTTTTACCTGTTAATAAAAGTGATGCTGCAAGAATCAAAATTCAAAACTCAGACCCATCTTCTTTAGATTTCATGTGAATCTTATGTAGCTCTGTAATTCAAATCAATGTAACTCATGTTTTTAAATTACTTCCTGGAAGCAAATTATGTGGGTTAGTATAAGTTGTAACTTCTTTGAATTTCTTTCCATATGATAAAGTGTGTGAGTTGATTAGAAACTGTCTTTTGGTCTGGCAAAGTAATTATCAAAGCCCTTAAATGTGCTGCAAAATTATAAGCGCTAACTGCTGAGAAGCTTGGTAGAAAATGTCATGCAAGTTGAAAGTTTCCTCACATGTTGGTGTTCAGTGCACATTTGTGAGAATTCGAAATGAGTTTCCAATGAGCAAAAGAGCAATCAGAATGATATTTATATTCCAGGACTTTCAAGTTACAATATGGAAACTGAGCATTTTTCCAGGCGGCTGTGTGTTAAAATGTACCTTGTGGATATTTATCCAACTGAGGACAAGTTTGCTCTCATGTACAACATAGGCCAGAAGATAGCAGTTTGAGTGTGTAGGCCACAGCCATGGCTCCTTCACTCTCTAAATTCTAAATAAATTCTGTTTCTTGCAATTCAGCAGTGGAAATTTGTAGGCCTCTGCTGCCTCTTCTCTGCTCTCATGGCACAAGGATAAGAACACAGACTCTGAAGTCCCACTCTCTCCATTCACAACCACACTACCACTTACTAGTTGCAAGACCTCGACTAGTTATTTGATTTCTCTGTATCTCAGATTCTGCTCTTATCAGATGATGATAGTGCCTACCACAGAGGGTTGCTGTGGGGCTTAAATGAAACCACGGTGTTTGGCACATACAACACTCCCAATAGAGATAAATGCTATCAAGTAGTATTCATTCCTTCACTGTGTTTTCGGGAGGAGTGTGTTGCTCACAACCTGAATTGAATGCTACTTTCAGCAGTATGCAAAATCTGAGTTTAAAAATGATAATGTTGCTGAAATTGATACACGGTACTACTCTGGAGCTCCAGGAGATTAAAAACAGAATTCTAATCCGTTGGAGAGCTCAGGGGTCCCTGTTCCAACTCCCTGATTGTCTAGGTGGTATAACAGGACCTCTGACTGTGATAACACAGCCAGTTAGCTGTTGAGCAGGTCAGTGAACCCAGGAGTCCTGATGACCCAGCCAATAATTTTGACATAGGCAAAGTAAAACAGTAATGATGCCTTGTTGTCTTGACTAATTATTTTTTAATGGAGTGTCTGGATAGAATAGCAAGTGTACTTATTTCCTACTCTTCTTCAAGTAAGAGAATAGACTTTTGAGGAAACAAGCAACTTTCCCTCCAATTTCAGGCTTTGAAACAAGAAGAAGGCTTAGGATCTCAGCTTCCTAGATAGTCCCATCATTAGGGAGTCCCATTCCCAATTTTCCAAGGAGAGTCCAGTTTGTGCCTATTGCCCTGATGTCCACTGGATTAACACTATTTCCCTCTCAAAAGTGTCCTAGTTTGGACAAAGAATTTTATGATTTCCCCATCCCAGATGCAATCTCAACAAAAGTAATGGCAAGTGAAGTTGCTGAGCCTCCCAGTCCTCCTTTCCAGGAGCACAAGGAGAAATCCTATTTCTCATATCCTTTAAAATAGAGAGCTGGAAGGCCTGGGTAGCTCCATTGGTTAAGCATCTGACTCTTGATTTCGGCTCAGGTCATCATCTCAGGGATAGAGCCCTGAGTTGGGCTTCGCACTGAGCATGGAGCCTGCTTAAGATTCTCTCTCCCTCTCCCTCTGCCTCTCCCCCTGCCAAAAAAATGGAGGGCTAAGAAGAAGGCATGTGTTGGGGGCTACAGTCAATCAGTCATCGTAATCTTGTTTACAACAATGTATTGAGGTATTGAGTGTTTACTGTGTGCTTAGTGTGTTACACCCATTTTCTTCCAACTCTGTGATGTAGGTATTTAATTTTCACTTATCGAGTAAGAAAATTAACCAAAGTATATAGAGCAGGATATGGTAGGAGCCAGGATTTAAACTCAGGACAGTCTGGCTCCATGGTCTGTACTCTTCTCTGCTGTACTATTTCTTCTTCAGTACATTTTGTACATGGAGTGAAGAATTCACAAAGTGGGCACTGTAAAAGGTTTCTCTGAGCTTGGGGAAGCATTTTCTAAAGAAAAGGGAAGAACTGGGCTCAATTCTTGATATACTCATCCTCTTTGTTTTATTCTATAATTTATGGTAAAATAAAAAATGTCTCTTGAACGCCCTTTTATCGTAGTATCTCTAAGGGAGAGCTAGCTCATAGCTGCCTTTCCCCACCCTCCACTGTACATCTTGCATCTACCAGGCACTGGCAGGGAGAAATCCCAGGGGATATCATGAGGCCAGCTCAGAGCACACCCATCGTTTCACCACCTTGCTCCACCCTTCATCTGCAGCTACACCACTTTCCCTGGGGCCCAATGAACATTGTTTTTCTCTCTGTCAGAGGGGCAATCCAACCATGTGAAAGAGAAACAGGAGAAAGAAAGTGAGTGAATGAGTGTGTGTGCGTGTGCGTGCGTGCACACGCACGTACAAATGTTTAAAGAAAGACAACAGTAATTTCGATCATTTAGTTTTGGTCCAATGTAGAAGCAGTGTGTTAAATTAATTTACATCTCATGGGTCCTTTCAGGATTTTAGACCTAGAGAAAGAAGGAATTTGGTGACCCAAAATAGCTTTGAGGTATCTATTCCAATCCAACTTCTGGGGGGAAAAGAAGGAAGGAAGGAAGGAAGGAAGGAAGGAAGGAAGGAAGGAAGGAAGGAAAGAGAAAGAAGGAAGGAAGGAAGGAAGGAAGAAAGAAAGAAAGAAAGAAAGAAAGAAAGAAAGAAAGAAAGAAAAAGAAAGGAAGGAAAGAAAGGAAGGAAGGAAGGGAGAAAAGAAAGAAAGAAAGAAAGAAAGAAAGAAAGAAAGAAAGAAAGAAAGAAAAGGAAGAAAAGAAAAAAGGAAGGAAGAAGGAAAAGAGAAGGCTTTGGAGTAGAAAATCTTTTAGGTGTCTATTTCTTTTGTAAATCAAACTTTGAAAACCTCATGGGGTTGTGCATTTAGAAACAGTTCAGAAGTTCTAGGAAATGCTCATTGGTAACAATGAGAACTATTCCATGTATTTAATGAACAGTTTCTACCATTGGATCATTAAGGCATACTTTAACTGTGAGGTCATTGATGTTGGGTAAGTCTAGAGTATGGAGTGAACTGTTCCTTAAAGGAGTTCTGACATGTCCTGGCAAAAGCTTTCAGATGCTATGGATTGATGCCACTCTGAGTTCTTAGCTCAGGGATATAAATCAGGTTATAGCACAAATGAGGTACGATTAGATGCCTAATTTTCTGATATAAGGTAAGAAGGAAATGAGATTATTTAAACAGTCATGTTTATCTGGTGGCCATCTTTTAACAAAAATCCTCTCCAATCTATGAAAAACTATCATTAAATTATCAAATGTAGTTTTGTCCTCTGAAAGACAAAAGAGTAGTGTTTAGACTATCGGAAGAATCCATTTGACTGAACGATGCAAACAAATGTGTTCTTGTTGTCATCTCTGGGTCCTTCTGAAAACCCTGTGTACAGAGTTCAGATTGGGAGCCCCAGGAGGGTGGTCAGCAGTGAAAATGAGCTTTCCACTGGGCCAGCTCATTTCCCAACACCACCCCAGGCTGCGAGGAGGCGCCACGGTTCCTGCTCCCAGATTACATCACCCTCTCCACCTGACCTTGCATGTCAGGCTAAAGCCTTCCATTCTGCAATTGGTTTTTACAGAACATGGTTGAATAATGAAACTTAGAACCAGCCTGAGGGGAAGGTACATAGCAACATCTGACTTCTCTCCTTTTTAACATTATTGTGAAGATGCAATCAAACACAACCGACCTGTTCTGTGCAGTGATTACATTTTAAAATTTGTGCCAGTCATTCGTGTAGATCTCAACACAGAACAGGAAGCTGCAGATGCTCTCAATGAAGGACATTTAGCAAAGAATGTGCTTTTTTCCCCATATTTTCCACAATTTAACATCCACTTAACTGGATAATGACTAAGTAATATATATGAATATTTAGAGGTCAGTATTTTTTTGTTTCTTTGTCTTAGGTACATTCTTTGTATTAAGAACCTTAAGTTCATCTCATGGATAAGGCAAAATGGGGTATGATTTATGGTACTATTTACAAGAATCTGCTATAAAGTCCTAGTGTTCATTTAGAATTTCCATTTATGTGCTGAGTAAAAAAAAAAAAGTTATCATATGATTAAAGGTAACCAACAAATTCTTGGGTAAATAGCGTTAGGCAGCATTTGGATGACAAGAGATAGTTAGAAGGTAAGGACTTTCTAAATGCCCAAAAGGGTTAAAAGCAATGAATGACATTGGTGAATAATATAGCTGACATTATCAAGCACTGTTTTATCATCAACGTCATTTACAATTCAACACATGCCTCTTAATAGGAATTAAATGAATCTTTTGGAGAATTTTAGGATAAGTTCACTGTATGAAATAAAAAAAATACCAGCTTGGGTCCGGTGACATTTTTGCTCTTTTCAAGGTAATGGGGTTGACATTTTCTAGCACTAATGTTTATGTTTATTCAGGCCTTGGGTTATCATTTCATTGATTGTTATTCAGTTCTGTGAATGATCGCTATGCCCTTGAAAGACATTATGCCTTGCTCAGTGCCTCTTAAATAGAAATGAAAATAATTGAAAACACAGGACATTGTGACATAATGATTGCTACATAGAAAACAATGAGAATTTATCTTTGCAGAAAAGTGGGTAGCTGAAGGATTTATATCTTTCTGAAATATATTTTTCTAGCAGAGTAAAACTGTAAATAATAAGATTGGAAAATAAAATATATACCCGTGAAGAGAAATAGTAAAATTTGGTAATTATTTTGCCAATATCTTTTTTCTCCAGAAAGCAACAAAAGCTTTGGCTCCCACTTTGATTCCAACCCATTTTCTGGGCATAAGGGATAAAATACCTCTACACCAGAGCAAAAATTCTTCTTAACTACGTCCGAGTTGATATAAAGATATGCAGGTAGAATACAGAGGCCGTGAGGTGGAAGCTAGCCTACTAATGCTCTTCTGAGTATGAATTTATATAAAAAAATATCATTCTAAAACAAGATGCCACAGACTAACTCACAAGCTTCCAAATAATGTATCTGGTCAAAGGAGTGCTGAATATTGCTGATTAACTGGCTCACTAATGCCAGAATGCGCAGGAACATACTCCATCGTGAGTAAGCAATAGGATGGGCCCAGGAATGACTGTACAAGAGCTCAGAAGTTGATGTTTTAGCCTAGCCTCAAAAACTCATATGTTCTTTTGCTTTACTGTGCTGATTATTTGTATTAGCTACAGGTTGACAATATCGCAATCAACCTGCATCCATGAGTGCCATTTGGTAAATTAAGCTGGTAAATGCAAATAGCAACAATGTCATGATAATGACAAAACTGATTTCATCCAGCAACAGCACGATCAGGAATCTTACTGTGACCGTTGCCTAACAAACTTTATTTAGACTTCTGTGATGGATAATTTTCTCTTTACTTCAAATCTACTGGAAATGTGTTACCACGACAACATTCTTTTCACTGTTGTAACCATAATTTTTACTACAAATTACTTTTATCTGCCCATCAGGCATCATGATAAGATTTTAATCTGACCTCTGAGTATGGCATTTTGAATACTGGAAGTGTTCATATTTGTATAAACATCTAAAGAAATAAAGTAAAACTTAGCAGCCCATAACATTTTAATCGTCACTCTACTCTAGAATCTGAAACTTCGACTACGTCAAATGCAGCAAATAGTGAGATTGGTTTAAATTAACATGGAGTTTGATTAAAATAAGAAGCAAACACAAATAGTCCCGTTTATTTCCTAGCTTCAGCAGTTTTTAGTCCAAAGCTCATAGCTGTATTGACACATCTTGTACAATAAGGTGTAGGAGTCAGCATTATGGCACAGAGTGCTAACACGTCCTCAGTCATCCACCAGACCAAGTCATATCTCTTATATCCTATCTACCAACATAAGAACACGAAGAGGATATTCTAAAAGCTTTGAGAAAAGAAAGCTGAAATCAAACTTTTTAATATCTACCTGATTTTAGAAATAGTCCAGGTAATTGTGGTTTTAACTTAGCACAATGCCTGGCTATTTTGAGAACTTGATAAATGGTTTTGTGTGGATAGATGCCACCTGGTATTCCCATAAAAGGAGGATAATATACTTTGGATGGTGACTAAAATTACATGTGGTGTTATAAATCCCTAGTGCTTATGCTAGCCAAGGATTATTGTGTAAGAAAGAGAATACCAAGTAAGTGCCGCTCCTAGCTCATAAAATCAGTGTGATTTAACACTGCCTTGGACTGGACCAACTACTGATCATTTCCACCGGTGTATTATACACACTGTGATGTCAGCAGGGACTTGGCATCTGATTTACAAAGACTGGAGCATCTTTTTTAAAATGCAGGTTTATATCTCAAAGGGATTCATAATGAATGCCAGTTGAGTTCATATTTGCCTAAGAGGATCTGAGTCTTTCTACCTCAGGAGTCTAGGATTGTATTATCTACAACCATAAGACAAGGGATAGGGGAGGTGTTAGGAGAGAGAGAAATTCCTTACTTGCATCTACTATTATAGACAAAGGAGTGATGAGAGAAGGTGAAGAAAGATTAGGACCTTGGGACTCAAAGCTTCTCAGGACAGAATATGTATAAGAAAATTTGTGTCTGAGCAGGTAGCGATATGGGCTGGAGCATATCTAGTACTATGAAGAACAAGATAAAATTCCACTGACTTGGGTGTTTATAAAGATTCTTCCTCTCTATTTAATTTTTCCCACACTTTACCCTTGGATAAGACTCTATTAGCAAGTCAAAGGAAGTAAAGGTCATGAGGGACTAGTCCAACGCAATACTGCGTCTGGGAGGGTGGGTAGGTTGAGTCTCTGTAGGAAAGGCACATAATCAGCACCTCTGAAGGGAAAAGCAATATGCAGTGGCCACAGCAGGCCAATTAGAAATACCTATCAGCAAATTAACTTTTCCCTTGGCTTTGGAATAAATCTTTCCTAGAGGCTAGGAAAGTGGTGGAGTAATAGGAAAAGGGCCTGAAAACCAGCCAAAAGGAGGTCTCGTGGGCTTCATTAAAGTAAGTTGAGGGTAAGAAGCTTTTGGGGTGTGAAGAGATGAGAGGAGCTGGGACTTAGTGGCTAATGAGTGAGGGACTAAGGGACAGGGAATTTGCAATCTGGATCAGCCCAGGCTTTGCTGGGGCGCTTTGGGAAACTCGCTTCATTTCTCGATTCCTCTGGCACCTTGCCTTGAAAGCAAGCTACTCCAACTTACCTGATGGGGTGGCTGTGAGAAAAAGAATAAAAGCGAGCTGGAAGACTTGCAAATATACAAAAATTATATAAATGTGAAAGAAAAACAGGGACTGCTAGAATATGTTATATAGTTTATTTGATTCAATAAAAGGCTTTCATTTGCCATTGATGTGCATTTGATTCCTTTTATGTTCATAAACCAAATGAACTTGGGCCTGCATTTCTTATCTAAAAGGCTGCAAACCTTCTGAGATTGTTGCCACATTAGAAGCAAATTAAAGATTTACAACACGAGATAGTGTTTCTGATAGAATGAGGCCAGGGAGAGAGGCAATGAGACAGTATTGATTTTTGTCCAGTAATTCCTTGGCTCTGGAGGGTTCAAAAAATTATGTCAAAACTCAGCAGTTTTTCTTTTCTGTTTGTTTTATATTCTTATCCTTATAAATGTACCCATTTATAGGGTATACACTTATTAAAAAAAGTGCCATATAATATCATCCCTAATGCTTATGTGTCACTTACCTAATTTAAAATAGATTTAACTTAGAAACTATAGTGTTTCTGTAGCACACCTGCATATTAGTTTCTAGAGTTTGATGAAGTGAAAGCCCAATAAAAATCACTATGAAGCATTTGAATATTTATTTGTGGCCAAGCCACAAACTTGGCTCTGTCTAGAAATCTCTAACAAACAAGCTGGAACACACAAAGACTTCTGGCTGGTAACATTGTTTTTATTTCTAAATAAGACAACATGTAAGAACAGTGCTTGGTAATTTTGTTATTACTTTAGCTGTGGAGGTTCAGGGTGACTGTTGTAGTAAAAAGGGCTACATTCTTCTTAACCTTCCTCCATTAGTCCTTCAAAGGGTCTTGATTTCTCTAAGGTGCCCCTTCTGCATACAGAATGGGTTGAGTTTTGCCAGATTTGAGTCTGATTATGTGAGGTTCCTGTTGAGTGAAGCTGAAGTTAATTACCTTAATGCCTATTAGAACAGGTTCATTTCAATATAATTCTGAGAAAAAGAGAAAGGACCCATTCTGACTCATACCTGATACTTCAACTTGAACTTTGAAGTTGCTCAGAAGCAACTTTCTGGTCTGGAGGGGAAAATGGCTGTAAGAAAAGTGACCAGGCTGTTCATTACTGAATAAACTTATTAGTGCCATGTACAAAGGAGAAAGAATAAAGAAGAGGCATCCCTGGTTTAATTTCTGGAGTAAATAAAAGGAAAACATTGAAAATGTGTGTGTGTGTGTGTGTGTGTGTGTGTGTATCCAGGAACAAGAAAAAATGTATTCATCCCAACTCATTACCCTATTAAACTGAAAAACTGTCTTAGAAATAGCCTAAAATCATGCAAAATTAATCTAGGCTGATTTACACTGTAGTATGTTCTTTATGGACATTCAGAAGTTAATAATTATACACAGAGAAGTAAATGCCAAATTGAAACTGTCTAGGTTGAGGTAGAAAAGTACACTGAAATATTGGAAAGTTTGTGAAATAAGGCGGTTTAATGATTCTACAAATAAAGGAAGGAAGTATAGTGATGAAGGCAGCAATGGGTTTATTCTGTTTTCCTTTATCAGAATCAATTTTGTAATTATATTAAAGTTTACTGATCTTTTGATCTTGATGGCCAAAATTTCTTTGGACCTAAAGCAGGGTCAATGCAGTAACTTACAGATAGACAAACATATAACTGTTAAGTATAGATTTCTCAAGATGGACACAAATACAAGTGAGTCGCTATGTTCCAGATCTGCCATTCTTTTTTTTTTTTTTTAAAGATTTTATTTATTTATTTGACAGAGATAGAGACAGCCAGCGAGAGAGGGAACACAAGCAGGGGGAGTGGGAGAGGAAGAAGCAGGCTCACAGCGGAGGGCCCTGATGTGGGGCTCGATCCCATAACGCCGGGATCATGCCCTGAGCCAAAGGCAGACGCCTAACTGCTGTGCCACCCAGTCGCCCCCAGATCTGCCATTCTTAAGTTGGGATCTATATTGGACTAATCCATACTCTTTCTTCTGGTGATGACAATACTCAGCCTGGTGGCATATAGTACTACTTGCAAAGATGAGAAAGGAGAGTGGGTGACATGTTTTTTTTGTTTTTTTGTTTTTTTACCATGGCTTCGCGGAGTGGGCCAGAAAAATTATATCTTCCTAATATTAATACTTTCCTACGCATTCCAAAATTAGAGTTACTTGGAGCCAAAGCTCCTCTTTAGAGATGGAAGTGATAACAGCTTTATTTCGTTTTAGATTTCACCAAGTGCTTTCTCATATTCCGGAGGTTAAGCACATTCATTGGTCATCCAGGCTTTATTGCCTTTTCTTTAATCCGATTTTTGCATAGCTAAAGATCAGCTAGAGAGAATGGAATATTTTGATTTGGAGACGAGGGTGAAACGCAGGGTACTGAAGGAAGATAAGACCTGGTTAGTAAAGATGATGAAAATATTAAACAATTTGCCTCTTACCCTTATACATATCTCCCTTTCATTGCCTTCTCCTCCTCCTCTGTTTCTGGTGTTATCACATCTGATTTCTGCTGTTCCCAGAAATAGTTACAGTTTATCCCTAAACTATGGCAAGAGCCTCTGTATGAAAATTTTCCTATTTAAATTCTATGAGAAGCAATATATAAGGCCAAATCAGAACAGAATTATTTAAAATGGAATTTAAGATGACTATGAGTGGAATATGCATTTAAGAATTCTGCTGGTACCATAAGGTAAATGAAGTTGCCTTCTAACCAACAGAATTCACATAATTTCTTAAGTGTGTCCTTAGACACTCTTACCAGTATTGTATGTTCAAGTGTAGAATGTATTTTTCAATTTTTGCTAAGGTTATACTTGCAGTTAAGGACAGACTTGGTTTCTACCCACGTCCTCATCTCTGGGAAGATGATTCCTTATCGCCTCCTCAAGCACGCAGAGGCTAAAGCGTTTCACCCCGCTTCCGTCCTCTACTCACTTCTGTACCCAGGCTTGCTCCTGCTCAGATCTCAGAAAGAGGGTTCTGCTCTGCCCCCTCAGCCAGGAAGCAATAGAATAGGAACTACTGTCCTCAGGATGGCACTGCCCATCCCACCCCACTGCTGCCAACATGCTCCAGCCAAACAGGATGGCATCCCCCCTGCAGGGACTCTGACAGGCTGTACACGTACTAACCCAGGTCCCAACTCATCTGCCAAACTCTTGGTGATATAAACAAATATTGAAGTCGAAGCCTAAACCAGCCCTCCAGTTCGTCCATCCAGGTAAGGATGCTTATTACCTAGCCGACTTTATTGAATAACTATCGTACTGGCCTTAGGAAACTCAAAGGAGATTAAAGGCGCATGCGTAGCGTTCGTTTCATCTTTCACAAATGTCGATTGAGTTTAAACACTATGTCCGGTGGTGGGCAGGATGTTGGTGTTACAGAAATGGGTAAGACCATGACTGACTTCAAGGAGTGCTTGGTCCGGTGAGAGAAGAAAACATATTCACAATGCTCTGTTTTAGCACAGTGATATAGATGAGCCCAGGCGGGAACTTGAGAGGGCAGTGCCTGACTCTGCGTGTGGTGAGGCCAGTGGCTGTGGAAAATCTCACTGAGGGTAGCAAACACTGGAGCTGAGTCCAAAGAAAAGTGGATTGTTTTCACAAACATTTACAAGCTATCTTCTCAGTAGTTCATCGGGTTTTACTGCTGATTAGTACTCCCGTTGTATGAATATGCCACAATCTGTTTATCCATTCTCTTGAAGGACATTTGGGTTATTTCTGGTTTGGGCTGCTTGCATTGTTTCTAGTTTGGGACTATTATGGATAAAGCGGCTAAGGATATTCTTGAGTAAGCCTTTGTGTAGGCATACTCCCCCCCCCCGCCCGCCTCACCCCAGGAATGGATTTACATTTCCTAGGAATGGTGGTGGGGTATATTTATATTTATTTTTATTTTTATTTAGTTCATTAAAAATCTGCCAGACTGACAAAATGGTTGTGACTTACTTCATCAGCAATGTACGAGAGCTCCATTTACTCCACATCCTCTCCAACAGTTGGTGTATGTCTTTTTACAGTTTTAGCCCTTCTAGTCAGTGTGAAATTCTAGTTAGTGTCTTTAATTGCATTTCCCTGATCAAGAATGATGTTGGACATCTTTTCGTGAGTTCATTAATACCATCTTCTTATATGAAGTGTCTATCTCAAGGCTTTTGCCCATTTTTTGCTTATTTGTCTTATTATAAATGTGTGTGTTCATCAAAGAAATATTTTCTCCCAGTCTGTGGCTTGCCTTTTTATGTTCTTAACAATATCTTTCCTTTAAAAAAAAAAAAAGATTTTATTTATTTATTTGAGAGAGAGATTGGGAGGGATATAGCAAGAGGGGATGGGCTTTGATCCCAGGGCCCTGGGATCCTGACCTGAGCCCAAGGCAGACGCTTAACCTACTGAACCAGCCAGGTACCCCAACAATGTCTTTCCATTAGCAGACTTTTAAAATTTTTAATGAGGTCCAGTTTATAATTGTTTTATGTTTAAAAGGGCTTTTTGCAGGCTTTCTGAGCAAATTCCACCTTCTTCAAAGTAGCAAAAATATTCTGTATTTTTTTTCTAAAAGACTTATGGTGTTAACTTCATGTTTATGTCTCAAAATAATGTTTGTGAATGGTGTGACATATTGGAAATGACATTTTAAAATTCATTTAAAATTTTATTTCAAGCTGTTTTTGCTGCTAAAATATAGAAATGAAGTTGGTTTTTGTATAGTGACCTTGTATTCTGGAGCCGTGCTAATTAAGTTAACATGTTGGATTTAGTAGCCTTTTAATAGATTGATTAGAATTTTCTACATAAATAATCATGCCATTTGCAAGTAAGACAGTTTTACTTGTAGGTTTTCAAGTAAACCATTATGGCCCTATTTATTTTTCTTGCTCTATTGCAATGTTTATGAACCTTACTACATTGCTAACTAAAGTCATGAGAACATAAATCTTCCTGCTCCCCAAAAGAGAGAGAAAACTATTTTATTCACTATTTTGCCATTTAGTATGATGTTGGCTGTAGGGTTTCATAAATACATTTACAGGATGAGGAAATACATTTCTGTTCTTAGCTTGCTGACTTTTAGTCATGAAAGGGTATGAATGTTGTCAAAAGCTTTTTTTTTTTTAAACAAATATTGAGATGGTTAATATGATCCCCTCTCTTTTACTCTTTTAATGGGGTAAATTGCTCTGATTAATTGCACTGATTGCATTTCTGGGATAAAAACCCACTTGCTCTATTTATTTTTTCTTTTGTATAGTATTGGATTGATTTGCTATTGAATTTGGATTTTGTATCTATTTTCATAAGGGATATTGGTCTTTATTTGTAAAGTCTTTGTCAGGTTTTGGAAATAGGGTTATTCTGGCCCCATAAAATGAGTGGAGAAGCGTTCCCTCTTTCTGCTTTCTAACAAAGTTTCTATAGAATTGTTTTTTTTTTTTTCCATTAATATTTTATAGAAATCATTGCTGAAACCATCTGGGCTTGGAGTTTTCTTCATTGAAAGGTTTCTTTGTTAAATTCTAAATTCAATTTCTTTAAGATATATAGACTTTTCAGATATTCAATGACTTTTGTCTGTTTTGTTAAGATGAGTTTTTCAAAGATTTTGTCAATTTTCTGTTATATTTTTTGGCAGAAAGTTGTTTATAATATCATTTTTATTACCCTTTTATTACCCATTATTATGTGGAAATATCTACTGTGTTACTGTTGATGTTAGTGTTTGTGTTTTCTCTCTTTTTGCTGTTATCGATTTCATTATTTTTTTATAAAAACAATGTTTGACTTGTTAATTTTCTTTATTGTTCACACGTTTTCCAGTTCATTTTATTTTTTCTTTATTATTATCATTACTTCCTTTCTTCTATTTACTTTGGGTATAGTTTGCTCTTCTTTTTCTAACTTTAAAAAATTTTTATTTCACTTCACAGTGAAAGACACAAAAAGCACTTCCATTCTTATACTACAAGTTTAACTTCTAAAATTAATTCGGCTTCTTTCAGGATTTGTTTTTTTCTTTTTCCAGTACTTGTAGTGAAAATGTTCAAATGAAATCTATTTTCTAACTTTTTAAGATGGAAGTTCAGCTTAATAGTTTTACATCTTTTTATTTTCTAATATAAACATTTACTATTATAACTTTCCTTCTACCACTTCTTTAGCAGCATCTCACAAATTTTGGCATGTTGTGTTCCATTATCATTTTGTTTCTAATATTTCCAGTATTTTCCCATGCATTTATTATTTGATCCATAGGCTATTTAATGTATATTTAATGTATTCTTTAATTTTCAACTATTTCTGAGCATTTCTAGATTCTATCTATCTATCTATCTATCTTATTGTTATTGATTTTTAGTTTCATCTTATGTTGTAAGATTTCAGTCATTTGAAATGTTTTAAAACACAGTCTGCTTTAATGGATAGTCCAGTGTACTTGAAAGAATGTGTATTCTTAAGTGTTAGGTTTGGTGTTCTAATACATCAACTAGGTCATGTGGATTAATAACATCTTTCCAATTGCTATACTACTGATTTGCATATGCATGTTTATTTGTTCTGTAAATTACAAAGAGGGGGTATTAAAATTTCCAGTGATGGTTATGGATTTGTATTAGTTCTGTCAATCAGTGGTTCATTCATTATGAAAGTCTGTTAATAAGTGAATGAATATTTAAGTTCATTTTATCTTCCTGATCAATTTATTCTTTTATGATTATGAAGTTCCTTCTTTATCTCTGCTAATATTCTTAGCCTTAAAGTCTAATTCAGATAATATTAATATAGCCACACCACAGCTTTATTATTTGTATTATTTGCCCAGTATACATTTTCCATCCTACCTTTAACCTGTCTTTAATGTGCAGTTCTTGTTAACAGCATATAGTTGAGCCTTGCTTTTTTATCTGTTCTAACTCTTCTGGCTTTTAATTGGAATGATTAGCACATTTACATTTAATGTGATTATTGATATAGTTGGGTTCATATCTTATTATTTTATATTTGTCTCATTTGTTTTTTTTCATTTTGTTTTGCTTATTTTTGTTTTGCCTTGGTTTTTGTTCTTCCATTCTTTTTTCCTTGCTGTTTTTTTTTAGGAAGTTTTTTTTGTTGTTGTTGTTTCAGTATTTCTTTTAATCTCTATTGGCTTTTTATCTATACCTATAATTTCAGCTAGATATTTTTAAATGTTCTAAAAATTGTGATAATGTAGTCTAATTTTTCAAAAACTAAATTAGAATTACTCTGAAATGAAATGAATTAAAAGCAAAATCAGGGGCGCCTGGGTAGCGCAGTCGTTAAGCGTCTGCCTTCGGCTCAGGGCATGATCCCAGCATTCTGGGATCGAGCCCCACATCAGGCTCCTCCGCTGGGAAGAAGCCTGCTTCTTCCTCTCCCACTCCCCCTGATTGTGTCCCCTCTCTCGCTGGCTGTCTCTATGTCAAATAAATAAATAAATAAAATCTTTAAAAAATAAAAAATAAAAAAAAGCAAAATCAGTATTACACTATTTTACTTAAAACAACTTGTTTACATTTATCTACTCTATCCATTGTGTTATATGAGTAATATCTATACATATGATAATCTGACGTGAAATGTTCCTATTTTGGTTTTCAACAATCATTTTTAGAAGAAATTAAGAGGTAATAAAAGATAGTGTTTTGTATTTACCTATATATTTTGTCATATTCAATTCTCCATTTTCCACCATCGAGATCCAAGTTTCAATCTGGAATCATTTTTCTGGGGCTGAAGGACTTCTGTTAGTATTTCTTGTAGGCAGATCTGTTGGCAACATGCTCTCAGCTTTTATTTATCTGAATATCTTTATTTCACTTTCATTCTTAAAGAATATCTTTATTAGATATAGAATTCTGGATTGACATTTCTTTTTATTTTAGCACTAAAAGATGTCATTTCATTATCTTCTGGTTTCCATTGTTTCTGATAAGAAGCTATTCATCAATTCATATCATTGTTTCCTTCTAGGTAAATGTATATATACATATGTAGTATGGGTGCTTTTAAGATTTGCTCTTTATTTTACAATTTTTTAAAAGATTTTATTTATTTATTTATTTGAGAGAGAGAGCACAGAGGGAGAGGGAGAGAGAGAAGCAGACTCCTCACTGAGCAGAGAGCCTGGGCTCCATCCCAGCACCCTAAGATCATGACCTGAGCAGAAGGCAGACACTTAACCTACTGAGCCACATTTGCTCTTTATATGTGACTTTCAGCAGTTTACTGTGCTATATCTTGGTATCGTTTTCTTTGTATTCATTCTCTTTGTATTTCTTTTTTTTAAATATTTTTTAATATTTTATTTATAAAAGCCGATGTGGGGCTCAATCCCAGGACCCTGGATCATGACCTGAGCTGAAGTCAGATGCTTAACCAGGTGAGCCACCCAGGCGCCGCCATTCTCTTTGTATTTCTCTGAGTTTTTTGAGTCTATAGGTTGATATTTTTCACGGAATTTGGAATTTTTTTCCCATTATATCTTCCTATCTTTTTTTCTGATCCATTTTTCCTCTCCTCCCTCGTTTGAGAAATTCTGTTTCATGTATGTTAGAAAGCTTGATATCTTCTCATAGATCCCTGAGGTTATGGTCATTTTTTTAATCTTTTTTTTTTTTAAAGATTTTATTTATTTATTTAACAGAGAGAGACAGCCAGTGAGAGAGGGAACACAAGCAGGGGGAGTGGGAGGGAGAAGCAGGCTCATAGCAGAGGAGCCTGACGTGGGGCTCGATCCCGTAACGCTGGGATCACGCCCTGAGCCGAAGACAGACGCTTAACCACTGTGCCACCCAGGCGCCCCATGGTCATTTTTTTAAAAATATTTTTTTCTTTTTCAAGCTTGGGTAATTTCTATGGATTTGTCCTCATAGACTCTTCCCTATGGAGTCTACAATCTATTTTGAAGCCCATCTAGGAGATTTTTCATTTCAAATGTTACACTTTTCTATTGCAGCTTTTCCATTTATAACAGCTTTTATTTATCTGCTGATATTCCTCATATTGACTCAGTAGTTCCACCTTTTCCATTAAATTCTTGAGCATATTTATATTATCTTGGTTAACAACCTCTCTTAATTCCAACATTTCAGTAATCTCTGTGTCTGCCTTGGCTGTCTTTTTTCTTGGTTTTTATGCCACATTTTCTTTCTCTTTATCATGTATAGTAATTAATTGATTGTACATTCAACATTGACATTGTGGATAATACATTTTAGGAAATCTGGTTTACAGTGTCTTTCATTAGAAGGAGTTATATTTTGTCTGGCAAACAATTAAATTACTTGGAATCTTCTCTGTCCTGTGAAATGTGTTTTGGTTCTTTGTCAGGGCTTGTGTGGGCCAGTTTTGTCTTTAGTCCTAGGGTATGGCTCTTATCTGGGTTATGGTCTTTGCTCATAGGGTGTGGTGTTTTTGGAGTCTGAACTAAATACCCAAGGTTCTCAGAGAAGTCCGCCATTCTGACTGGGCCAGAATTCTGTCTTCTAGCATTATGTAATTTCTATCTCCTGTTCTGCCTCAGCCCTAAAGCAGTTGTTCTCTTTCTGGACTCACAAGATTTTCCTTCTGAATGCATAGTCTAGTCTTAAGCCAAGGATTCACCAAAAACCTGTACACAGATTCCTAGGGCTATTGCTGTCCTCAGATCTCCCCTTTCTAGGATCCTGCCCTGAAAGTCCCAGATGCTTCAGCAGTCCTGCACATTCATACTAGTCTCTACAGCTCAACAAAATCCCGTGGTCTGCTTGGGCTCTGTCTCCCTATACTGCAGTCCAGGACATGCCCCCAGTAGGAAACTAGGACAAACAGGAGGCTCATCTCATGTTTTCTTTTCTTAAGATTGCCTGCTATTCAATGGGGAAAACTTTATATGTATATATTTTTCTAGTTTTATAGTATTTCAAGAGAACAAATTTGGTAGCAGTAACTCTGTCATAGCTGGGAGAAGAAGTCTTATCATTTATTTAATTTGTATCCTCAATTTGTGACCTGCAATCCATCAATGTAGGATGGATGGATGTATATATGAATGGATGTGTGAATAGTGGAATTAGTGGAGAGATGGGTGGAAAAAACTTGCTGTGCTTGTTTCACTCTCACTAGAATGTAAGTGGCACAACGTATCAAAGTGATATTTGTTTGTTTTGTTCACTGATTTATTCCTAGAACTAGAGTAGTGGCTGGCATATACAGACTGCTCAATAAATTCGTGTTGTTAGAGTTAACTGATAGATTTTTAAAGATGATCTGTCTTACTTTTACAGAAATATGCTAAATAATGAAGTGAAGTTGAGCAGGTATAAAATCCGTCCATAGCTGGCCAATGCTTCTGAGGGAGGGTCATTTTAGAATATCCTGTTATTTTGACTGACAACTAGAATGTTCAATCCAGCTACATCAACCCCTTTTTCTGTTCCTTATTTTATATGCCAGCCTTCTTCCTTCCTTAGAAATGTTGCAGTTCCATCTCCCTGAAAACCATCTCCTTGCTCTTCCCATGAAGAGTGGTTCCTTATATCACTCAGAAGTCAGCTCAAATGCTGCCATTTTAGAGAGGCCTTGCCTGATCTCAAATAGAAGTGCTCACACCCCCAGTTTCTATTATAACACCATGCTTGATTTTCTTAAGAGAACATATCCTTGTCTGAATTTCCATATTTTATTTTTACATATTCATTGTCTTATCTGTTTTCCTAGCAGATAGACTCTGTAAGAGCCAGACTCTCATGGGGCTTCTTCAAGGTAATGCCCAGAACCTAACATATTTCTTGGTTCTCTGTAAGCAAGCAAAATTTTTTTCTGATGATAAGCAGAATTTTAAGATGGCTCCCATAATCTCCACCCCTTGGTATTACTCCTGTGATTATGTTATGCAACATGGCAAAGAGATTTTGCAGATGTAATCAAGGTTACAAATCAGTTACCTAATCAATTGAGCCCTTTCAAAGCAAAGAGTTTTCTCTGGCTGGCAACAGAGGAGGAGGTCAGAAAGGTTCCAAGTGCAAGAAGGATTTAATGAGCCACTGCTGACTTTGAAGATGGAGAGGAGCACATACAAAGATCAGAGAGAGGCCTTTCTGGCAGCCAGCAAGGGAATGGGAACTTCAGTCCTACAGCTGCAAGAACTGAATGCTTCCAATAACTAAATAAACTTAGAAACAGATATTTTCCAGAGCGCTCAACATAAGAACCCAACTGCCGACACCTTGATTTGGCCTTACAAGAACCTAAACTGAGAGCCCAGTTGAACCTGCCTGGACTTTTTTTTTTCTTTTTAAGATTATTTATTTATTTATTTGACAGAGAGAGACACAGCCAGCGAGAGAGGGAACACAAGCAGGTGGAGTGGGAGAGGAAGAAACAGGCTCCCAGCAGACCAGGGAGCCCGATGTGGGGCTCGATCCCAGCACCCTGGGATCATGCCCTGAGCCGAAGGCAGATGCTTAACGACTGAGCCACCCAGTTGCCCCCTGGGTGGGCTTTTGACCTACAGAACAGTGAGATAAGGAATGGACAGTATATTAAGCTACTAAATGTGTGGTGACTAATTGTGCAACAATCGGAAACTAATACAAGCCCTCAACAAATATTTGTGCTTTTTCTTCTGCCCCAGCCCAACCTCTCAGTTTCAGCGACAAATTATCTCCTCTACAGAGGTAACAATGACCTACTGGGTTGTGATCCACTGACTTACCTTCATTATGTGTCAGAAATGTCCTTTGACAATCCTTCATCTGCAAAGGATCTCTTTATTTTTGCTCACCTCTCTTTTCCTCCTTGCTCGTCTCTGAGGAAGAGATGTTTTTTTTGGAGGTGTAATCATTTTACTGGTGATTTTAAACATGGTGTGACCCACTTTGTCAGAATGTTGCTTCTTCGGCTATCATCTATTTTGTCTTATATGTGTCACTTCCCCCATCAGATGCTTCTTCTTTGTTTATAAATAAAAATTAGCAAATGCATCATCTCACTATATTTTATTTAGCAGTCAAACGTTTTGAAAGCAGAGTCAGCACTCACCTCTTCATCTTCCTCACCATCAACCAACTTTTAGAAGTATAATTTTATTTACTTTGAGTAGAATTAACCACTATGCACTTTGTATAAAATCCAAAAAACACAAGGGTATGAAAAAGAGTAAGCCTTACTCATATCCTTGTCCCGTTGATATCAATTTCCCCTTCTTAGAGGCAACCACTTGTGTGTGTGTGTGTGTGTGTACATGTACACACAGTGTACACACACGTACACACACACACACACAGGTATGTATATACATATACATTTGTTTAATGCCCAACCTCTTCCAGTCTGGCTCCCACTGATCCTATTCTCATGGAAGGTACCAGTACTTCTATATTTTGTTTTCCTTATTTCCTGGCTCTTTGTTCACTTCTCACTTCTCTTAATTTCCGTGAAGCATTTGACATTCTCAAAACACCTCCATCATGCCACCTCAAACTCTTTAAAAAGCCCTCATTGGGTCTCCTGGGTGGCTCAGTCCATTAAGCGTTCAATTCTTGGTTTCAGCTCAGGTCATGATCTCATGAGATCGTGAGATTGAACCCGGGGTTGGGCTCCACGCTCAGTGGGAGTCTGCTTGGGATTCTCTCTCCCCAACTCCCTCTGCCCCTCCCACTTGTGCTCTCTCCAACTCTCTCTTTCCCTCCAACTCTCTCTTTCCCTCCCTCTCTAAAATAAATAATCTTTTTTTTAAAAATCCTCATTGTTTTCCTAACAGTACAGTCTTTAGATGGTCTCCTAATCCCCAGATTACTTGTCCATTTATAGTTGCCTCCTTTTCTGCCCCCGTCCTCTCAGTGTTAGGGTCCAAGGCTCTGATCTGATGGATTTCTATAGTTTTTTTTTTAAAGATTTTATTTATTTATTTGACAGAGAGAGAGACAGCCAGCTAGAGAGGGAACACAAGCAGGGAGAGTGGGAGAGGAAGAAGCAGGCTCCCAACCGAGGAGTCTGATGTGGGGCTCGATCCCAGACCGCCGGGATCATGCCCTGAGCCAAAGGCAGATGCTTAACGACTGAGCCACCCAGGTGCCCGGATTTCTAAAGTTTTAGCCATTAACCTTATGTGGATGATGGCCAAACTCATCTTTTTAGATAGCCCAAATGGATTAGCCAAATTCTAGCTCTTTATTGCAGCAGACTGTGAGCAATTTTCCCTCGACATTCCGTAACTCTTTAGGATAAGATTTCTAAAGCTAAGTCTTCAGCTTTTTCTGGGGAGTCAGGAAAGGAGAGACCCTGAAAACAGCAGCTCTTGCTGACATCCCCACTGGTGTTAATTAATCCACTTAGGCTCCACCCTTCGATTTGTAGATAATCCTTTCCTCTCAGATCTCACATAACCCCCATTACCAGATAAAGTCAGATCTTGGTTTATAATCCCTTCCCACCTGTTCCTTCTTGCTACACTCACCCCAAGTCATGCCTAGATAAAGTCTGCTAACTATTCTCAGTGCTTTTAAATGCTCTCTTCCCCTATCCATCCTGTACCATTACGGTCTAATTCAGTTCTTTCTTCTTATTCAAAACCTTAAATGACTCCCTAGTACTTATAAGATAAAATAAACATTCTTTAGCTTATCATTCACAGTTGAAAATATCTGACTCCAACATACTTATGCAGCCTCATTCCTCACTCAGCCCCCTATTTATCTTGCATTGTGACCAAACTGGAATTTTCCCTGGCCATACCATCCTGTTCCTGAACCTTTCATCATAATATAATGGCTCTCCACACCACCCCTCCTTTCAATTTCCTGCATCACTGACACTTTTTAAAAACCTGTCATCTATTCAAGGCTAAGTAAAGTACATCTTCATCTACTACGTATTCTCTGATGTCAGCCCTGTGCTATGTAATTTATAGGCATTGTGTCTACACTGATTACCTATGTGCAAAGAAAAGAGAATCAAAGCTACTGAACACCTACTATGCACTGGTTGCTGTGCGAGGCCCTATATCTCATTGAATCCTTCCAACTGTGTGGTGCTATTGTATCAACCCAAGGTTGCACAACTAGGTTTTGGAATTGAGTGGTCTAAATTGAGAAATAAAAGCAAAACAAAAAAATAAAATAAAAACCCAGAAATAGAGTAGAGTAAACAAAGAATAAAAGGACTCTGTGTCTGTAGTTCCATTTGAAACTGTGCTAATGGCACTGAGAAGTTCAGGTGATGGCTCTACTTAGTAGATATGTCCTATTTGCACATCCAGATCCACAGTTCCTTTAGGGCTACTTCCTCTCGCTCCTTATCCAATGCTCCGTTTCCTGGTTCACTTTTGCTTGTCACTTGGGTCTCAAATGAAACATTTCCTCAAAAAAACCTTTCCTGGCCCGCCCTTTGTCCCCACCCAGGGGTGGTGCTTTGTTCTGTACTTTGTGCTTTTCCCTGTGTAGCATCGGCACAATTCAATTATTCACGTAATTACATATTTTATTACTTGTTGATAGCCAGGAAATTGTCTATTAATTACTAAAGCATGAACTAATTTAAGGGTGGATACTGTATCTCTTTCCTTGACAAGTGTATCACTGAAAATATTCCCCACCATCACTGAAAATCCTCCCTCTGTGGTAAATTAATGAGTGGATGGATTGATCGATAAATGAACAATTCTCAAAACTCTCCTAGTCTAGATTTCTGAGACTGGCATCCCAGGAATGATAAATTTGTGGGGGGAAAAAGCAGAAAGTTGAAATTGTCTAATATTCTTTTGCTACTGACTACTGAAACTACCAGCATACCACCTGTCCCTACAGATTTCACTTTAGAGATTCTTTCTTTCTTTCTTTTCTTTCTTTCTTTTCTTTCTTTCTTTCTTTCTTTCTTTCTTTCTTTCTTTCTTTCTTTCTCCTTTCTTTCTTTCTTTCTTTCTTTCTTTCTTTCTTTCTTTCTTTCTTTCTTTCTTTCTTTTCTTCTTTCCTTTCTCCCTCTCTCTCAAATTCTAGCCAGAAATGTGTTTTTAATATGCTTGGCATAGCTGCCTTTGAAGTGTTAGAAAATGTTAAATAATACAACACAGCATAAATAAGTCAAATAATGATGGTACTACATTGTTAACAGTAAGCTGATTCATTTAAGGACTGGCAGCATCAAGAGTTGTTTCTAAGAAATTTAACACTTGAAGACCCTGTAGATACATGGTAGGTATTAATTGCTCTGAATAGTACTTACAACCCATGAGAAATTTGTTTTCCCACACAGCTATTTTCATCTGAGGTTAAACACAAGCCATAATGAAAGGCCTTTGTTTGGGTGCTGTGTGATGGTCCTGGAACGATACCTAGATGTCAAGATGATACCTCTAACACGGTGGATTTACCCAGCACCGTGCTTCACAGAAGCTTAATTGTGTTGTTGTTTTAAAGACAAACTTGTGCCAAAGATATGGCATTCTGCAGAGGATGCCAGATGGTTACCCGGGAAAGTCTCTTCTCAGAAACAGGTGGGTGTTCCATCTCACTATCCTGCCCAAAGGCAAAGCCTTAGCTCTGACTCTTCAGGGAGTTTTCAAGGAAAAGCACTTTTCTGATAATGGAAAACATTTTTCTTTCAGTGGTGCTGAATACATAGTAAGCATCTAAAAACTACTGATTGTTCTTTTAAGCTGAAAATCAGTATCTCCTGCCTAATTTTACTCTGGAACCTCAGCTTCCAACTGCCCAATTCCCATCTCTTCTTGAATCTCTGCTACTTAAGATTCAAAGCAGAACTATTGATTGTTATCCAGCCTCCCAACTCATGCCCTAGGCCAAATCAACTCCCATCCAAGGCTTTTTCATCGTCTGTAAATGGCATCACTGTCCACCAAAGGTTAAAGACCAAAATATAGGGGTTCTTGTGGATTACTCTTGCTCTGTAACATCCACTCAAGTCTACTAGTAAGTTCTGTTGATTCTACCTCCAAAATATATCTCTAACTCAGTCAAAGCCTGCTCTCTGACTGATTCCCCTCTAGCCCATCAGCATCCTCTCTTACCTAATTGGCCTCTCTCTTTCCACTCTTATTCCTTTCAAGTCCATTTTTCACATAGCAGCCTGGACGAGCTTTGTAACAGTGCAAGGCAGATCATTTCATTCCCCTGGCAGCTTCCAAAAATATTCAGAATGTAATCACATTCATTACCCCCCAGATCCTATTGATCTCCCCTTGCCAAAGGAGGGAACCCTATCTGCTATACTTTTCCTACTCACTCACCACTCCCCAGACACATGGGCCTTGACTTTGACCCTCCAAGACATTGAGTGATTCCAGGTTCATGGACTTGGCACTTGCTGGTCCTGCTGTTTAAAATTTACACCTCCCGGATCTATGTGGGACTTACTCCTTCTTGTCTTTTAGGCCACGTTTCAAATAACACCCCTCAGATTGCCTTGCCTCCTTTGCTTTCAATCATATTACCCTATTTTATTTTTTTCATACCACTTAATTATATCTAATCATATGATTTGCTCACATGTATTTGTTGCATGTCTCCCCAGTAGCTTATAAGGTCCTTGAGCTCAGAGATTGACTCTTTTGGTCACTGCTGCATCCCCAACATGTAAAAGTGTGACCAGCTGGCTGGCCAAAAATGCACACTAGGCCAATTTGTCTTGGTGAGATCAGACATCTTCCTGAATTGTGATTCTGAAATTTTTAGGCAGTATTTGAACACCATCTGAGATTTTATTTTCAAGCGAAGCCTGAGTGCACCTGGGGAAGACACAGCTCCAGGCACCCAAGCACCTCTCTTTTGCCAGAGTATCTTTGCTGCAATCTGCTGAAGTTTTAAAAACTCTAACTGGGTCCCACAAAGGAGATCCTGACAAATAGGATTCCACCAGTGCAGGGCCTCCTGGGTGGCTCAGTCAGTTAAGGGTCTGCCTTTAGCTCGGGTCATGGACTTCCTGGGGTCCTGGGATGGAGCCCTGCATTGGGCTTCCTGCTCAGCAGAAAGTCTGCTTCTCCCTCTGCCTTCCCCACCCCAGCTCATGGTCTCTCCCTCACTTGCTCAAATAAATAAATAAAATCTTGAGAAAAAAAAAAAAAGGATTCCACTAGTGCAAATGAATTTGACTGCTTAATGCATATATTTACAAACATTTAAAAGTCTTCTTCTGAACCTCCAAAAATAGACATAAGGTGTATTTCTTGCCATCTACACTTCTCCCTGATTTCTGGTCCCACTGTCACTACCCTATTAAGACCCCCACCTCTTACTTTGGCCTGGATAGTATCTGGAAATGTCTTTGTCTCCTTTTCTGTCACTTGTGCCAATTCCTTCTTCACCCCACTGTTAAATTAACATCACTCCTCCCAAGCCCAGATCTGCATTGTACCATCCCCATTGGCTCCCTGAGCCTACTGTACTCATTTACACTCAGCCTGGACTGATGCCACCTCCCTTACCTTACTCTTCCTTCAAAGTATCTGTGCCCTGAATACCCTTCACACCAGCCACACTTGACTATTTCCCAACATGGCCTGAAGTTCTCCCTTCTCCTAACTGGCTGTGTTCTGGCCATTCTTCATACCGATTCTTACCCCTCAGACATTCCAACTGAAAGCCTACCTATGCTCCCTTAGGCTCTCCCATCCCCCCACCACCCGCTTCACCTCACCCTCAGGATATCCTCTTGCTCTTCCTTCTTTGTGTGTAAGCCTGGACTTACCCTTTCTGAGCCTTATACTCTTTACCTGTAAAATATATATAATAATATCAACCTCTCAAAGCTGCTGTGGGTGTTGATACAAGTGAAAACAATTTGGAAGCTAGAAATGTGAAGTATGCTTATTCCTATTTGCTACTTGAGGGCAGGGACCATTTCCATTCATCTTTGTACCTAACCTTCAGCCCCAATGCATGCCAGTATCTAGCAGAGTCCATTTTCTTCAATGTAATTCTGAGGAAGAGAAAGGACCCATTTGGATTCACACTTCATACCTCAACTTGAACTTTCAAGTTGCTCAGAAGAGTTCTTTCTGACCTGGAGGGGAAAAGACCATAAGAAAAGTTTTAGGCTATTTATGAACTGCTTGTTTTGAATAACAGATTATTTGGGAGTAGGTCCAGGTGAACCTCTGAAGTTAGGACTGTTCTGGATCTTTCATGTGCTCTCAAAAGTCCTGCCCCCAATTTGGGGAGCACCCAGCCCAGGAGCTCTTTGAGGCAGAATTTGAATGAGACAGTTGCATTAAAGCATGTACAGGTTTGTCTAATAACCAGTGTGTATGGTATATTTCTAGAAAGGGGGCTAGACAGGAGGAAGAAAAAACAGGATCCCTAAAGTAACTCTCCTTGGAGAAGTCTTCAAGAATGGTCCAGTCTCTGCAGCAAGGCTGGGATGATGCAGGGAGTAAATGTTTTAGGGGGAAGCTGTGATTAGCTTTCCTCTGACATCTTTCCAGTCTTGTAGTGTTGGATTACTGTGGCGGGCCAATCAGGTTGTGCACTGAACAAGAATACACATAGGAAGATATTATTCACATAGCAAATTTGCACATACTATTTTTTGTGTGTTTTTATTTTCGCTATTTTCTGCCAAAGGAAGACCAAGCATTTTGAAGAAGGGATGTCTTTTTGTTTTGTCTAGGGGAGGCCCTGGCAGGGCTCCCTAGATGGGGAGGGCTATTAAGAGTGGAAAGAACTATGCCATTAGGAGCCCCATAGTTCTGTGTTAACATTCCTTCAAAAAAGCTGGTTTGGGGAAGTAGAAGGACTTTCCCTACTCGTCATGGTAAAGAAAAGTGCCAGAGCCCAGTGGTCCAGAAGTGATTGACAGAGGCCTATAAGCAGTAAGCAGAACAGAGCAGATGCAGGGTTTATAGGGGAGGGTGGTGGTTCCCAGTACTGGTTAAACCCACTGCTTTAGAACACATACACAATGAGATCATCATGATTTCTCTTGGCCCATCTGGCCCACTTTCCTCCAAACTCTTTAAAGGCAAGAAATGTGTCTTAGCCATATTTATCCCCTGACAACCTAGCACAGGACCTGGTGCATAATATTTACTCAGATGGTTGTTTGATAGATGCCCATGGGTTTTATGTTTTATCTAAAAGGCTTCAGATATCCCATTTTTTTCTTCATTTCTTTTGTGTTTTCTTCTCAGACTTGGGGCATTGTCACAAGGAGATAGTATTTTCACTAAACAATATAAACCTTCACTCAATACATAAGTTAGAAAATATTATGGCAGGAGCCCCCAGGGCGCTTTCTTTCCAGGCCCAGTTTTTCCATCTTTCCTCCATTTCTAAGTTATCGGAAGTACTTTCCTACACCCTAAAGTTCAGAACGCTGATCAAGTCAGTGAAGAAGCTTTTATTCTAAGCCTGCTGAGTATAAAGGACTGCATTTTACTCTGGGAAGGGATTCAAAGTCTTTCCAAATAAATGACCTGCTTGTCTGGCTGTCAAAATGTGGACTTCATTGGCAGTCTTACCATAGCCCTAATTCAAGTTTATGTGCCAGAAACGGAACTTCTGCCTTTCAGATTCAAGAAGGTCTTCAGACCATGGCCATCTTGCACAATATGGAGCTACTATTAGAGCAACTAAGGGTATTTTCAATGTGTTTAAATAATGCAGTGCAAAGAATAGGAGGTTTGAAAGTCTGGCTGGGAGCTGGAGATTTGACTTCCATAAATCTAAGACCCGAAAAATACCTTTTTTGTTCAAATGTTGGAAAGAATTTTGTCGACCTTTTTGCTTCGTTGGGATTTCTTTAAGTTTTCCTGGTAACCAGAAACAAATTTCACAATTTGTGTCGCACTTGGCTCCCGTTCCAAGAGTGAGGGAAAGCTGGTTGTTATTTCAGTAATCCCTGCACAGCAGAGTATGGAGAATTCAGCACTGAGGAAGTCTGCCAACAGTTAACCCTGCCAAACCAAACAGGAATCAGTGTGGACAATAGGAAGATTATGTGGTGGAAAATGGATACCCGAATTGAGGCAGGAAAGCCATGTCAATTATATTTAGAAGCAGCATCTCTGCCCCAGGTTACAAAGCCATCCCTCCAAGCATCTAGAAGATGTTGCTGTTTCACCAAAAGCTTACCCACAAAAGGTCAACAGGTGAAGCTGGAACACAATGCTTTTTCTCTTATAACTTCCTGTGTAATGTGATATCTGGCCGCGAATCTTTCTGAGACCACTGTGTCCTTTCATTCACACTAGATCAGGCCTTCCAGTGCTGCCAAGAGAGGAGATGGACAGAGCCCCCACCGCCAGGAGCAAATGCAGAGGGCTCAGCGGTACCCTCGAGCAGGTGATCTCTGTGCAAGGCCCGGTGAAGGACCTGCTGCTCACCTTCCTTCCTGCTTTTATCTTAACCTGCAGGGGAAGACAAACAAAAACAAAACAAAAATCAAACAAAACACCTGTGTACCGTATGGTGACTAACATAATATAATTTAAAAAAAAAAAAAAACCTCTTCTAAACCACCAAACCCCAATGAGTACCTCATGGAGTAAGCCCTTATGATGACTCCTTGTGGCCCAGGGGGACTCTGGTCCATCACTATTGTAAATTGAGGGCAGAGTGGCTTCTCTCCCATTGCCAGCCAGTGGCCAGGCTTGGCCAAGTGCCCTGCTAAAAAGTCTTTTCAGCAGTGTGCTCGAGGCTGAGAAGGGACTTCCGTGAGTGAGGTACTGTGTGCCTGAGTGTGAATGATTTTTTGATCCCCATCTCTTCTTCTTAAAAAAGCAAAATCAAATGAGTACTTTTTCTTTTTTTTTTTTAAAGATTTTTTTTAATTTTTTTTTTAAATTTATTTGACAGAGATAGAGACAGCCAGCGAGAGAGGGAACACAAGCAGGGGGAGTGGGAGGAAGAAGCAGGCTCCTAGCGGAGGAGCCTGATGTGGGGCTTGATCCCAGAACGCCGGGATCACGCCCTGAGCCAAAGGCAGGCGCTTAACCGCTGTGCCACCCAGACGCCCCCTTTTTCTTTTTTTAACAATGAAACAATCCAAAGTACAACAAATAATCTGACACTGGTACGGCTCAGCAAGATGTTTAGGTATTATTGTTATTGGGAAAAGACCTTGCTTGTTTATGTGTCTGTTTTTATTTTTTTGAAGATTGTATTTATATGTCAGAGAGAGAGAGACAGCACAAACAGGGGGAATGGCGGGCAGAGGGAGAAACAGGCTCCCTGCCGAGCAAGGAGCCTGAAACGGGACTTGATCCCAGGACCCTGGGATCATGACCCAAGCCAAAGGCAGACGCTTAACCAAATGAGCCACCCAGGTGTCCCTGTGAAGCTTGGAAGATATAATAAAGCCCCACCTTCATCCTTCCCTTTCCCAGAGGCTACCTCCTAAATTTAGTTGGCATGGATTATTCCCAGGTGATTTTTAGGACTTCTACTCTATGTTCTTATTCATAAGTATATATATATGTCATATATATATATGATCTTGCATGTTTTTTAAATATACATAAATGATGTATTTTACTTATCTTTTCTCAATTTACTTTTTGTACTCAACCTAATGTTTTTGAAATAGGTCAGTGTGAATATTGGTAAATCTAGCTGTAGATTTGTTTAATATTCTTTTAAATAAAATTCTTTTGAAAATCTAATCTCCTATTCAAGGGCAGGTTTCCCCCCACTTTTTTGTAGTACAAAGAATACAATCAACATGCTTGTATCTTCACCTCAGCATGCATGTCTAGTGTTTACTGGGGCTGACTCTCAATAAATTGGAAGTACTATTGCTGAACCATAGCTCAATTTAAACTTTACCAAATATTGGCAAATTACATCCCAAGATTGCACTAATCTACAATCCCCCATAATGTGTAACATTTCACCAAAATTTGGTGTCAACAGATTATGTTTTGCTGATTTGATGGTTTCAAATGGTACTTCACTGTTTTATTTCTCAATTCCCAGATAACTAGTGAAGTGTATTGTCATAGGCCATTGTCCGTTTGTGCTTCTTGCTTTGTAAATTGTCTGTTCATATGCTTTGTTTACATTTGTACTGTTATTGGAGGGATTCTTTACAGAGGTTGGAATTTATATGTTGTTCCCATGGATTTTCCCAGTTTATGACTTGCTTTTTTACTTTTTACAGTAAATTTTAATTTTTAATGTGGTTAAAATTTACTTTTTAATGTAGTTAAATTTATTAATTTTCTATGTTTTTAATGTTTTATGATTTTTTTAAAAAAGAAAATGTTTCTTTAGTTCTATACTCTAAAGATTCTTCCATGCTTTATTCTAAGGTTTTTGTTTTTGTTTTTAATTTCAGTCTTCATGCCATCTGGGACTGTGAATTTGTGTAACATGAAGTAGGACTCAATGTTACCTCTTTCCATATGGATAATCAATTATCCCATATGATTCACTGAAAAGTATGTCCTTTCCCCACTGATTTATATTTTATTTATTTATTTTTAAATATTTTATTTCTTTATTTGACAGAGAGACAGAGGGTCCCCACTGATTTATAATATCATCTGTCATATTATAAATTTCCTTGTATTTGTGGGTGTATTTCTAGATACTCTCATTGATCAATTTTTCTATACTTTTGAAATTGCAATAGTTTTATCAAAAGTCTTATTAAGAATAAATTATTTATCTTTTTCCTCCCCCTTTTCCTCTTACTACTTTTCTTTCTCCTAGATTTTATTGGCTTTTATTGGCCTTTTATTCTTCTATAAGATTTTAGAATCAGCTGGTCCAGATCTTCAAAAAAATCTTGGTGGGGAGATGACTGTGATTATATTGTATTTATGAATTAATTTTGGGGAGAATTGACCTCTTTGTAATATTGAGTGTTTCTATCCATAAAGATAATGTATCTCTCCATTAATAAGTTCTTCTTTTATGTCTCTCAAAGAACTTTTATAAATTTTTTTAGAAATATTGCACACTTTTATTAGATTTATTTCTAGACAGCTTATCAATTTAGTTACTAATATAAATTATATCTTCTAAAGTTATATTATCTGAGTAGTTGTTGCTTTTTTATACTAATGCAAATAATATTTTATTTATATACAGTATTTTAATAAAATCCAAAATTCCTTACTTTTTCTAATAATTTGTATAAGTTCTAGGTTCTTCTATGTGGACGGTAATGTCATGATGAAGGTTTTATTCTGCCTTTCTAATCAGTATAACTGTTCCCTCCTCCTCCACCTCCAATCTGTACCATCAGAAAGGAGACAATGGTAGCTGGAAAGCTTTTTCATTCTTGATTTTAAAGAGCATGGTTTTGTTTTATTTTTGCTATTGACATTTATGACATATTTAAAAGATATCTTTAAAAATGTGCCTTTTTTTCTAGTGTGCTAGTAATTTTTCTCTTTTCATGAATTTTTGCTTGTTTTTCTATACTTGGTTTTCTTCATCTGTTAATGATTTGTTACTTCTCCCTCTAAACTGTCAATGTGACATATTAATAGGATATCCAAATTTAATACTTAATCATAATGTATGCAGGGCTTGATTTTCTAATGTTTTTAAATATTTTTGTATTTATGGTCATAAGAAATATTGGACTATAAGGTTTTATTTTTTTCCTGTATTGTCCTTGTCTAGTTTGAGTGTGAGATTAAACTGACCTCATTAAATGAGTTGGGTTACTTTTCCTGTTGTTCTGATCTTTGGGAGAGTTTATATAAAATAGATATGATCCATTCAGTGGAGGCTTGGGAGAATTTGCATATAAACCATTTTGGAATGGAGGTTTTTTAGGGGGATAGATTTTGATCCATTAATCCATTTCTTTTAAATGGCTGTAGGTCTGTTTAGATTTTCTATTTCTTCTTAAGTCAGTTTTGCTAAGTTATAGTTTTCTAAGACAGACTTTCTTTTTTTTTTTTTATTATTATATTATGTTAGTCACCATACAGTACATCCCCGGATTCCAATGCAAAGTTCGATGCTTCATTAGTTGCGTATAACACCCAGTGCACCATGCAATACGTGCCCTCCTTACTACCCATCACCAGTCTATCCCATTCCCCCACCCCCTCCCCTCTGAAGTCTTCAGTTTGTTTCTCATAGTCCATAGTCTCTCATGTTTCATTCCCCCTTCTGATTACCCCCCTTTTCTTTATCCCTTTCTTCCCCTACCGATCATCCTAGTTCTTATGTTCCATAGATGAGAGAAATCATATGATAATTGTCTTTCTCTGCTTGACTTATTTCACTTAGCATTATCTCCTCCAGTGCCCGTCCATGTTGCAGCAAATGTTGAGAATTCGTTCTTTCTGATAGCTGAGTAATATTCCATTGTATATATGGAACACAGCTCTAAGACAGACTTTCTTAATTCATTGCAGACCAATATTTTTGTAAAATATGAAATTACGTGCTAGATGTTGCAACGGTATAAAAAATGCTTTCACTGGTTCTAAGTACTTACTCTCAATTTCTGTACTTACTTCATCTCAGACTGGTCACAAATAATTTGCAGACCAGTCAGCTGAGCACACTTTAAGTAGCACTATTCAGAAAATCATCCATTTGTCAAACTTCTCAAATTCATTAGCATAGAGCATTGTTCATGATACTCTGATATTACCTTTAAACATTGTTATTGTATATATAGTTATGTTGTTTGCTCAATCCTAGCAACAGAAAGTATGGGTTAATGGATAGATTTAAAGTCAGAGGAACCAGCTTAATCCACAGCCTTGGTGTTTATGAGCTATGTAACTTTGGGCGAGTTAGTTTTCAGAGATGTTTGTTTGTTTGTTTGTTTGCAGATTAGATCAGGGCTTTTCAAACTTTTTTTTTTTTTATTCCTCACTACCTCCCAATGAAACAGTATCTTCAAATGGAGCCTAACATTAAAACAGATCGAAGTAAAATTGCCCTTCTTGAAGGAGGGAGGGATATTTCCCCTTTGTCCTTCTACCCTCTCTGACCCCCAAGAAGTCTTTGAGGCACTTCACAAATCTCCTAGAGCTTGTATTGAAGAGGAAAAATTTCCCTCTATCCTTCAAGGTTTTTCTGGCTGGTCTAAGAGAAAAAGTGACATAGACAAATTAACAGAAGAAAATCAAATTTAATTTGTACATACTATGCAACCTTAGAAGTGACCAAGGTGGGCAGCTTTTATGCTTTTTAGACAAAGAAGCATAAATCTTTGAGGCACTGATAAAGAAAGCTTATATTTGGGAGCTTTAATTAGTAAAACTGAATTTGGACTAGGGTAGTAAATTAGTAAAAGTAACAAGGTTTGCTTATATAGGCTTTTTCAGCCCTAAGTTCCTTCTCTCCAATCTTTCTTATCACCATTAATCTCTACCTTTCACATGGGATATTCATTTCTTACATTCTGGAGACAAAAGAGGGTCAGAGTATTCCTGCTCTAGCTGTTCCTTAAGTAACTTTAACTCAAAATAATCCATATGCCATTTTGGCATATTTGGGGGCAGCCTGCCCTAGGCTCCCATACTAGCACAGTTTGCCCCTACTAGTTTACCTTGCAAAGGTTTGAAGCAAACCTTCCTTGAGTTGGCCTCAAGCCAAACAGCCGGTAAATAATCAGCCAAAGTGATTGCATTAAGCATGGTTTCCATGAGGACTAAAAGAGCTTTCCAGGTTTCCTAGCAACAGAAATCAAGGTCCGCTGGCCACAGTAGAATAAAAAACATTCTTTGGAACATGGGAAAAAATGGTTAATTGAGTTTAACCCTTATTCTCTCTTGTGATGCAACAATAGAAATGATCATAAGGGTGATAATTTTCTAGTTTTTCTGCCTTAAATCTTCCAGCACCTCCTGAACAGCACATGGCAATCATCAACCACAAGATGAGTAGTGGAATTCCTGTTTTATTAAAAAATGAAAGGTGCTAGTCACATTTTCCTTTGATGCACATTTTACTTGTGAGAAAGAAAAGGGAGGAGAGGAGAGTGATAATAATTTCAGCATTTTCCCCTTTCATACCTAGTACATAAAGGAAGATATTAAAACACAAGATTTGGGATACCTTTGGTCTCTTTGTCCTTTTTTTATAAACATCTTCTTACTTTATAGATTAGAAAAATTTATTTCTAAGCTAAGTGATTGATCCAAGATTACACACCTATTAAATGGCAGAGCCAAGAGAAACCAGGCTTTTTTTCCTCTTAAAGCCAATTTATAATTTTTATTACAGTATTAATTGATTATAATGCTCTTTGTCAAAAGTTGATATCTTGTGTCTTTTTCTCCCTACTTTTTACTTTGAAAAATTAAACCTACAGAAAAGTTGGAAAAAATGGAATATGAAAATCATATACCTTTCACCTAGATTCACAAGTTTACATTTTACCTTTTTGCTTTTCTTTATGTATGTGGATATATGAATACATATGAGTATGTGTCTACATACACATATGTAAAATAGAAATACACATTTTTATGCGGAACTGTTTAGTTACTTAAGAATTAGCAACTCATCAATAAAGACTTTTTAATTTATATTATATATCTCATATATATATATATATATAACCAAAATACCATCAACTGCTCCTGAGAATTGAATGGATTATCATCTAATATAGTCCATAATTAAATGTTTTCAATTGTCTTAATATTGTCTTTCATAGATTTTTTGAAATATTGGATCCAATCAATATTTGGACTACACATTTGCATATTTTTTTGAGATTCATTCATTTATTTGAAAGGGAGGGAGAAAGAGAGAGCATGAGCAGGAAGGTCATAAGGGGAGAGAGAGACTATCAAGCAGACTCCTCACTGAGTACGGAGCCTGACGTGGGGCTCAGTGTCATGACCTAGAGATCACGACCTGAGCCAAAACCAGGGGTTGGATGCTCAACCGACTGCATCACTCAGGTGCCCTTATACATTTGCTTTTGACATTTCTTTTCTTCTTTCTTTCCTTCTTTCTTTCATGACACTGACTTTTTTGTGTTCAGATCAGTATCTTCTAGAATGTTCATTCAGAATGCACTCTGAATGTGTATGACTTTTCTTCATAATTTGATAAAGACAAGATTTATAGCAAGAAAACTACATATGTAATACTGTAGATTTATTGTGTCATGTCAGGTAGCAAATAAAGTCAGAAGGCTTCCCTGTTGATGAGACTGTCTGATCATCTAGATAAGATGATTACCAAATGTCAAGGTACATTTTCCATTTGTAATTTGTAAATAATCTGCATTGTAAATCTTTGAGGTCATGTGAATGTTCAGTTTCATGACAACCTTTCAGCCAATGGTTTTAGCATCCATTGACCTTGATCTTGCTGGAATCATTTATTAAAATGGAGAGTTGCAGAATGGTGATTTCTTTAGTTCTAACCATTCCTTCCACATTTATTAGCTTATATTCTAATTATAAAGAAAAGTCTTTTTTGAGAGGCTCTTTGTCTCTGTGTGTGTGTCTCTATGTCTTTGTCTCTCACTGTCTCATTGCTAATCACTGTGCACTGCCTTCTTAAACTTTGTTGCTCTTGATCTAAATTGCTACATAAAAAGGCCTTGGGGAAAATGTTTGTGGTTGTCAAGGCACAGCGATTTAGGATTCTTTATCCATGGTGTCTTCCAAAAGCTTAATGAGGAGGGTAGAGCCAATTAACTTCACCTGAGTTTCTAGGAATGAAGTTCTTAATTATTAATAAGGAAATTGATGAATAATGTTATTAAGTAATAATGAAAATAGAAAAGTGTCCATAAGAGATAAAAAGGAGTAGGAATTTTTTTTCCTGAAATTCCGAAATGTCATTTGGTTTTAGCTAAAGAAAAGAATTTGATATATGCTTCTTTAGAAGCTTCTGGGCTCCCCAAGGGAAAGGGTCTAGTCCCAGTGTTGTGAGTATTATCACTGAAAAGGAGGCTCATTGAATATGTGAAAACTTTTAAGGCTGGCATGCAATAGTTTCTTAATTGCTGCTTTTCAAATAAATCAACGAAGGCAAAAATAAATGTAGTCGGGTCAGTATGATTGAATTAAAACCAAGCACAATATGAAAAGGGTGGGGCTGTTTCTCAAGGGAAGTTGAAAGAGAAACCACTGGATGATTTTTTAATTGAAGCTCCCACGATTGAAATTCTCTCCTCGTATATATCACTGCCAGAAACTTTCTTACATCATGGCAAATCGTGACTATTTCCTTAGTTTGTTATAAAGGAAAGAAAGCTCTTGAGATCCAGATGTTTTATGATTATGAATTATTCAGGAAACATTTAAGAAGGACTCCTGCTTTCTTGGCATAGATTTACAAGTTAGTAATCTGGAGGAGGAAAAGACCCAGCTCCTGTCTGGTGGTACCTCTAGAATTTCTGTCTAGAAGCTTAGAGATGACAATTTAGGAGTTAAGAAACTTGTCATTATGCTATGTTTGCATTTCAGGTGAAGTTTCTTAACTTAGATTATATGTTACAGGTCAATTTAAAAATTAGCAAAGTCATTTCTGAAAATGTCTTTATTCATTATTTGTATAAGGCTGAGAAAATATCAGTTATGTTCATATGGGGGTAGAAATTACTGATGGAAATTATGAAAAAGCCAAAACTTTTTCTCTCATGTTCTATGATACCACCACTATTTTTACATTTGAAGACTTTGGTTTTAATAGGGATGATAGAGCCAGAAAAAAATTAATTATAATAAAATATACTATTAATAGGATAGATACATGAACAAAAAGATATTAATGAGCTAAATGGGCAAAAATCATTCCTTTTAGGTGAAGCCCAACTAAGGACACAACAATGAATTTTCCTTCAGAGACATTCAAAGACAGTTTGAATCAGAATTTGGTCCTCTATCCTTTAACCTTTTGTTTCTATCATCAAACCAAATGTTCCTGGGGACATTCACACCCATCAAACCAAGTGTTTTCTCTTACTGTGCAATAGTTCTAGGGAGGACGAAATTCAAAGGGGGCATGTGAGTGGCTTATAAGATACAGAATATCTGAGGGTCAAAGTCAAGAAACTCTGTGAGTACTGGCTTAACAGCAAAGGACATTGATTTCAGCCAGGATAGAAAAGATTATGAGCCCCTTGATGACCATTTCAGGAGTGCCCTAGAGGGTGGGGTTCAGAGGAAAGGTGGCATGAGTGAAAGGCAGGTTGTTGAAGAAAAGGTGTAGAACACATGGCATTATTCAGCTGCTCATTTATTCTTCTATCCATAAGATATGCCATCATTCAAATCTATCAACTAATGATCATTAATATTCATTCAACTTCTACCTGACTACATTTTGAGCTTCTTGAGGGCAGGAATCAAATCTTATTTATCTATGTTTTACCAATGTCTACTGTACTACCCACCACATCATGGAATAAAGGTTGTATGACTAAATGGGAAGACTTTTGATAATTCTCTTAACCAAGAATGTAGAAACACATTAGAGTAAAGGTCAGTAATAATATATAGGTTACAGACATTTCATTATGTTTTATCTTTGGGCTTATGAGAGAAACCATGATATAATGATCTATAGAGTAAGCCACTTTTTAAAAAGATTTATTTATTTGTTTTAGAGAGAGAGAGAGAGAGCGAGCACAGGCAGGAAAGGCAGAGGGAGAGGGAGAGAGAATCTCAAGCCCACTCTGCACTGAGCCCAACGTGGGGCTTGATCTCATGACCCTGAGATCATGACCTGAGCTGAAACCAAAAGTGGAATGCTTAACCAACTGTGCTACCCAGGCACCCCATAGAATAAAGCTAAATAAAAATATAATTTGATAATCTAACCATTTTATTGGAGCTTTTTGCCCATAATAGAAATAAAACACCAATAATTAGCCTTTAAAATAAGATGATTAAAACAAATATAACTTATCAGTTTTCTATGATGAATACTTTCCATATACAAGCAATCCCTAATGATAACAGCAGCCATTAACTTAATACATCAGAGCCTAGAAAAAATTATTAATTCACACATTAGACAGTGACTTACTGAGAGTCTTTGGAATTTAGTCAGTTGATTAATACCTGTAAAAGCATCTGATTTCAAACTCAAGCTACAAATCTCAGAAAGAAATACAATCCAAACAGTGAACAGTACATGGATAAAGGATTGGTTGTTCTAATGGTGGTTTAAGCACATTTTGTAGAAACCCAGTTAGAACCTGTGTTCATTTGTTTCTTTGTTTTAACAGAGCTGTCTTGCAGGAATTTGTAGGAGAGTATTTTAGCGTATGATTAAATCACTGGGATTTAAAATCTAGCCATTTCCTAATTGCTGAAATCCATACTGTGCTGACACAACAATGCTTTTCCAAATGGCTGGTTTATTATTCTGCAATAAACTGTAACTGGGTATTTAGTTCCCTTGAATGAATCTGTTCTTTAGGGTACACATGAAGTCATCCGTTTAAAGTAGATTTCATCTATATATGCACATCTCATTTATCTTAGATTGAAGATCTTCACTGTTTTTGAAAAGACAGGTATAATTGAAATTAAGGATAACTTTTTATATTTAATAATTTACTTCATAACTTTCCTTTCATTATAATTTAAATTGTCTATTTAAAAAAATTTTAAACCTAGTGATCCATTTTATTTTCAACTCATCGTATCTTTATCTATAACATTATATTAATGCCAGGGAGAAGTTATGAAAGTCATTTAATGAATTTCCATAGTCGACATGTTCTCTAGATAATCCACATATTCAGGTCTTACTGGATAGAGGGTTTCCACATTTTATTAGACTCTCATGCACTTTCATTTGCCCAAACTTCAACACTATCTTAAGCTCTCTTTCATAGATGATGAAATAACATTCTCTTGAAACTCTAATTAGTACACATGCATTCAAATTCATGTCATTATTATCTCTGTAGTACATATATCTATGAAGAGGTGAGGGTGGCAAGATGTTATTGTTCAACATCAGATAATTTTAAAACAGTATGGAGATTCCTCAAAAAATTAAACAGAATTATCATATAATCCAGCAATTCTACTTCTGAGTATTTGCCCAAAAGAAATGAAAACAAGGGCTCAAAGACATAGTTATACATCCATGTTCGTAGCAGCATTATTCACAATAGCCAAAAGGTGGAAGCAGTCAAAGTGTGCATTGACAGATGAGTGGATAAACAAAATGTGGTAAATACACACAATGAAGTATTATTCAGCTTTGAAGAGGAATGAAATTGTGGTACCCACTACTACATGAAAGAATCTTGAAGACAGTATGTTAAGTGAAGTAAGTCTATCATGAAAGGACAAATATTGTATGATTCCATTCTTATGAGCTACTTAGACTCATCAAGTTCACAGACACAATAGAATGGAGATTGCCAGGGGCTATGGGGAAAGGAGAATGGGGAGTTAGTGTTTAATGGATATGGTGTTTCAGTTTGGGAAGTTAATAAAGTTCTGGAGATGGATGGTAGTGATGGCTGTACAACAAATGAAGGTTCTTAGTGACACTGAACTATACACTTAAAAATGGTTAAAATTTTATGTTATGCATATATTACTACCATGTAACAACTAATTTAAAAAAGCAATCCTAGTATTTTAGTAATGTCTGGTGAAAAGCAAACTCTGACTGTTCCTGCTTTAGCAAATCATAGTCCTAGAGGTTATTTTAGCTTTTGTGTAACCAGAAATGAGATAATTAAGGTAGACAGAGCCTTGGAAGAGACAATACTTCAAATGAGACCTCCAGTCATGCTCGATAGGTAGGTCTTCCTAAATCTAAAGCTCATGATTTTTCTGCAAGGCTCAGAACATAATGGGCATTTATGGGTTAGATAGAAAACATTAATGGGAACTAGAAGCAGGTGCTATGTGAAGAGTCCAGGCAGCTGTCACTGGGGAGTCTGTCAACCTTGGGTATGGGAAATGTCCCTTCTCTAGAGATGAGACATCCTGGGCAGGTGATTCCTGACATAGGAATCTTAGCCAGAGAATGGGATACATGTGGTGGGGGGCAATTTAAGAGAATTGGTCTCAGAATGAGGGAGAAACAGTTATTGGTATTTGGGGCTCAAGTTCAGAAAATGTAGTAACTTAGGCTGTGACCCCTTAGAATTGAGCATGGCTCCTTAAATCCTTCCTTATTAGACAAGACTGGCATGGGGCTCAATCTGCAGGTGGATATCAGCTGAATCTAGTTATTATAGAAGAGAGAATTTGGAAGTTTTGGGTGCAGTTTGGATGGGAAGGCTCAGGTTAGGTCCTGAGAGTCTAAAGTTTAAAGACTCACTCCCAATGTAGTTTAAAGTCATTGGCCATAGTTCCTAGAGACACACACATATCAGATCATCAGCCCTAGCATGTGGACCCCTTGCACCACTGAGCATCTCTGGACCTCTTCCCATTCCTCTATCAGCTCCCCATCACTATCCCTATGTTCCTTTGTCCTTCCATCCTTTCCCCAAGAAGTTTGGAGCTCCAACACCCCCAATCTAGCTTTCCTTCTTCTTTCTGATCCACTCCAGTGTGCACATGGGAAGAACCTTTTGAAAGGGCTGGTGCTTTAGGGCTGTATTAACCCTACTCAGTAGAAGTGTTCAATAAGCATTTGTTGAATTATGTTGAAAACGTCCCTTGCCAAATAAAACTATTTCAATGCATTAAGTTTCTTAAGTTCTTAGTGTATTCTGGTGCCAGAAAATTGGCCTGGGGAGGAACTAGGAGCTAGCTATTAACAATTCCTGTGATTTTAGGCAAGTATTTAATTTTGTGGTTGTTCTCCTTGTAAAATAAAAAAAATGTTAAGTCCTCAAAAAAACGTTCTAGTTCCAAAATGTTGGATTCTCTGGGCTCACAACTGCATCTCTGATATCTGGAATCTCCCATTCTCCTATAACAATTGATCCCTGGCCCTAGGGCATGAGGCCATAGATTCTCTTTCATTCCCAATCTCCTAAGCAATATAGTGTCTCTTCCTAATCATGACTCCCAGTCCTTTCAGATCTCAGGTTTGAAATAATGTTTTGTTTTTTGGGGGTAAATGATGGCGAAAACAAGTGATTAAACGTAAGACATAATACAATGGCTTAAATACTGATGGAAACTTATTTTTTGAATACCATTTCTTGATTTTTATTTTTTGAATATCAAAGGAGATTTGATCCATATGCATGAGTAACTAAAAATTCATCTTTTTATGCCAAATTTTAAAATCTATTTACTGGTCTCAAAGTTAGTGAAAAGCATCAAACCATTTGGTTTTGCTGCTTTTTAACTAAAATAAAGTGAACTAATGCTGATTAAGTATTAGGGAGAAAAAAAGTCAGCATGGATGACAAATTATTTGCGGTATTAGCTTCCTATGATTCAAAACCATGTTGCTGAAGATCAGCAGGCTGCTGGTGGATCATTACTAATACTAGTAATATGGACATACAAGCCTAATGTGTAATATGAATATAAAGTACACAATTAATAGAAAATGCATACTAAAAGAATTTTAATTAATGAATGAGCATCACTATTACATTAGCTTTCTTAAGTAGGTCAGAGCTTAAAGCTGTCCAAATAATAGATTTTATGTTTCCTTTTTTTTTCTTCTCCATCTATCTCAGGGCAAGAAATTAATTTTTTCCTGTTCCAATGTCATCACTAGATTAATGACTGTCATATGTGGAGCCTGACTACAGGGAGCTCCTCATATGCACAGCCATGTGTGGCTTCTGAAAAATGAACAGAATCATTTTTCTCACAGAATATGATTACAGTGGGATATCAAATAGATTATTTTTTTTCTTGGAAAGAAAGACTTAAATTTGTTCTGATGACAGTGGTGAATGAGATTTAGAAATACAAATGCCTCTCTCTTCTGTCATGCCTCACTTATGTTGTCATAGATACCATTTCAATTTAGAAAACCTTATTGAGGAAAATGTGGAAAAAGACAAGATCCCTGCAGTTCCCCCCCCCAAACTTACATTCTAGTAGGAGATATAGTACCCTACCACGAGCTCCTGATACATGCATATAACGCATGCAAATGAATACTTTTATTGAAAATGAGTTTTCAAATTGGCATTTCATCCCTTGTTTTAAATATAAATAAGGTAAAATTTGGACAGAGTTTTTTAAAGTAAAAAGTCTACAGTGTTATTCCAGACACTCCCTACTGGCTGGACCTTCACATTTGAAAGTCAAGGTGAATGGATGCCTGTGAATGACAAGCCAGAGTTCCTGAGCCATGGATTCTGCTCTAAGACATCTGCCCTGAAGTTCTGCAGCCTTAGGGCAGCTGAATTGACAAGTAAGATAGCTCTTGAAGGAGGATGTTACTGACTGGAGCCAGGGAGGTCTTAAAAAGGAAATGAATACAAAATTCCAAACTTAATTAGACTATAAAAGTCACATATGTTAAATTGTAAGGGACTCTCTTCCATTATATTGCTCTGTTTTACAAGTGCCAAGAACCTTTTTTCTTTTTTCTTTTTTTTTAAATTGCAGTTTGGGAAAAAATTTTAAGCCCTCAAAGCATCTTCAGAGCTAGATATGCTTTTAAAAATGCTTTGAGGACTTAAAATTATTTTTTTCCAACTACATGACACTAGTGAATGAATGATTGGTCAGAAAAGTAAAACAAATTACCAAATTTAATTCAGAAATTAGTAGGGCAAGAGAATGGTCTGGAAACTGCCTTTTATTTAAGATGTTATTTGTGTCTGTATCTTGCATTGGACTGCCTTATGAATCCTGGGGTCACAGGCACCTGGAGTATTGTAGGAGCTCAGCAAGTCTGTTGTTGAAGGAGTGACCCTGTGGGTTAAATGAGCAAGTGAATGAAGAATTAATGAATACAGGGCACCTGAGGGGATGCAAGCGTCGGACTCTTGGTTTTGGCTCAGGTGGTGATGTGAGGGTCATGAGATGGAGCCCCACATCAGGCTCCACACTCAACGTGGAGTCTACATGACATTCTCTCTCCTTCTCCCTCTGCCCTGACCCCCCCCCACACACACAAGTCTCTCTCTCTCTCTCTCAAATAAGTACATCTTTTTAAAGAATGAATGAATGCATGCATGCATGCATGAATGAATGAAGATTTACCAGACAGTATATTTAATGCAAAGGGACAGCGATCCTGGAATCTCAAATTGAAGATGAATAAATTCTTCTTAAATCTTGTTTGACATAACATTAGGAATTTGCCCCTTACTTCTAGCCAAGAGCCTTCTCAAGTTCCTCATTTCAATAATGATGATGGTACTGAAAGAGAAGCAGTCACCTTCTTTGTTTTTAAGCAATTCTCTTTCAATCAACTTTTAATTATCCTAAAGGAAGAAAGCAGTGGTGCAGATAATCCCAAATGTCTTGTTGGAATGCATTATATGATGGCTTTTTACAGTAATTTGCCTTCCTAATTATGTTTTGATTAGGTTTCTATTACAGTTACTGGAATCCCCTTAGCAGAGAGGACAGCAGGTCAGGCAGCCTAAGAACACCATGATCAATCAATGGGACTGACCCATAACTTACTCCGGGCCCTCCTTTGTAAAATGCAGTGTACTAAGCACGTTGAGGCATACAAAGTCATAGCAGACCTTTCAGGTTCATAATTTATTCAATGGTCATCATCAAGAATCTGTTAGAAGGTAAGTACTTCTCCAGAGGCAGTCAATACAAGGAGGAATAAGATAAGATCTTCTACAAGGAAGAATGAATGATATAAAAGGTTAGAATTTCAGGAACTCTGTCTAGCCAGCATGATGTAGGCATGTGACCTTTAGCAACACAAGGCAATATGTGCTAAAGGATAAATGGGCCACATCTTCAGAGGTCATCTGAAGTGAGACACAAAGAAGACACCAGAGAAGATGACTTGAGTTAGTTCTTGAAAATAAATAACATATGAATGAGTGGCAAAAATTTAGGAGGACTCACTAAAGCAGCACTGTCCAATGGAAATACCATGTGAGCCATATATGCAAATTTAAATTTTCTTATAGTCAATTTAAAAAGCTAAAAAAGAAATGGATGAAGTTGACTTTAATAATACATTGTATTTAACCCAACATATTTAAAATATCATTTTAACGTGTAATCAGTATAAAAATTACAAGATACTTTACACTTTCCTTTTTAAACTACATCTGCAAAATCTGATGTGTATTTTACCCTTGAAGCACATCTCAATCCAGACTAGTATATTTCAAGTGCTTAATAGCCATGTATAACTAATGGCTACCATATCGGAAAGCAGAGTTCTAGTACCTTGCTTCTTAAACTGTGGTCTGGGGATCAGCTGCATTGGCAGCATCTGGAAAAATGTTAGAAATGCAGAATCTTAGGCTCCATCCCAGACCTACTGAATCAAAATCTGCATTTTAACAAGATACTCAGGTAATTCCCACACACATTAAAATTTCAGAGTACTGGTCTAGATAGGGAAAAGTTTGAACAACCATCTGGATTTAAGAGTGCCGAAGAAATTTTTAAGGTCCAGCCATCATTAGAACATGTGAGAAGTAAAAGTTAAGAGTATATGGATAGTTGTTTATAAGGAATTTGGTAAAACCATTTTAATCTGAGGGTCTGTTTCTCAATCTTCAAAATGAAACTAATCCTGCTCATTTTGTAAGACTGATGTTTAAATTAGAGACAGTGATAAAGCAATTCACATGATGCCTAGCTTCCAGACATGAAAGTTTTGTATAATTCCATAACTGATGGGTAATAGTCGCAGATGCAGATTCCAGTGCTACAGGATTTTAACTACAAGGAAAGTGTCTGAAGCTATATGAAAATTGACAAATAGAAAGAATTGCAATAAATGTTGAGAAATCATTCTTTTTGATAGCTGAGTAGTATTCCATTGTATATATGGACCACAACTTCTTAATCCAGTCATCTGTTGAAGGGCATCTCGGCTCCTTCCACTAACATAATATAATAAAAAAACATTAAAAATGAAAAAAAGAATAAGAAATACAGATATAACAACAACAACAAAAAAAGAGCTAAAGAACCTGAATTCTAATTAAAAAAAAAAAAAAGAAAGAAAGAATTGCAGACCATCACTGGTGTCACATGCCAGGATTCCGTGTGCTTGGCAGGAGTCTCAAATGAGAACTGATGTCAGAGGAGGTTCATTCTTTCTGGGATAGGAGAGAGGGAAGTCCCACAGGGGCAGCACAGGTGCTAGGATTTACACATTGTGTTCATAAGCCTACTGTGACCACCCCTCATCAAAATATGTTGCACAATTCTGGACATCTGGTTTACTAACACATTAGCAGGACTGAAAGGATCAGATAACTGGTCCTTGTGCTCATTTAACATCTGGCCCTTTCACTAAGTCGGCATGTTGGGTCAAGACACCTTATTCCAGCTGTCAAACTGTGTCAGCATGTCTGGGAATATTATCCAGCTGTAAGTAATACAATGCTGAGAACTGGAAACCCACTAATATTGTTGTTGGAAGATTAGGAATACCCCCTTCTAATGATGGTGTATCAAAAATTCAACTATTACTAAAAAGAATGGGAGGTGACTCTGGGACAATAGAAAGACTCTGGCTGGAGGGTCATGGGATCATGGGGTTCTAGTTTGAGCTCTTCCATAATAACTGGCTTTGTTTTCTTAAACAGAAGTTTAATTTCCTGTGGCCTGAACTTCTGAACTGATAAAACAAGGAGCTTTGATATATGCATCTCTTCATTTAGTCATTTCCAGTTGTATTTTCATTTGATTTTTTCAAATTTTATTTTATCTCTTATTGTGGTAAATTGTATATTACATAAAATTTACCATTTTAACCATTTTTAAGCGTACAGTTCAGTAGCATTGAATACATTCACATTGTTGTACAACCATCATCACCACCCATCTCCAGAACTTTTATCTTTCCAGACTGAAACTCTATATACATTAAACACTAACTCTTTCTTCCCCCTTGGCCTATCTCCTAAAAATCACCATGCCACTTTCCGTCTTTATGAATTTGATTACTCTGGGTACCTCATATAAGTAGAATTGGTAGTATTTGTCCTGTTGACTTTCGTTTATTTCACGTAACACAATGTCTTCAAGATTCATTAATGTTGTAGCATGTATGAGAATTTCATGCCCTTTTAAAGTTGAATAATCTCCCATTATATGTCTATACCACATTTTGTTTATCCATGTTTGGGTGCAGTGGCATGTGGTTTGGAGATATGGGTTGCTAATACTCACCGCAGTGGTGCATGCAATGAATGCATGTATCGGTCAATTTTCTGGGATTTCTAGGGTTAGTGGTGCTTTGCTCTAAACACCAGGAAAGAGAAGAAAAGGCAGTCAAGGGATTGATTTACCACTAGAGTGACAGAAGCCAGAACATAAAGACAGAGAAATGCCTATTTTTTTGAAATGCAGGGAAAGTGTAGACTCAAATATTGGAGCCACCAAAAGAAAGGTGAAGCTCTGTAGAGTAGGGCGATGCTGAGGCACCTGGGGCTGAAGGGGAGGTAGGAACAAGTGAGGCACATTTGGTCCTCAATGGATGTATCAGTCAGAGATACGTTGGTAGAATGATCATCCCTATCAGCTCCGAGTAACATCTCAACACTCATGTAGATGAGGTCATCAGAGCTCGAAGGTGCTCACTGTTAATAGTGTTTGTTTCCATGTGCCCCGTTTTCACTATGATGAATCTGTGATTATCACTGTGTTTATGAATTAGTGAAGTGGAATGACAGTGACAATTTCTGTAAAGTAAATCTGTTGACTTCTACAGATTGTGCCAATGCCAAGCAGCAAAAGAAAACACAATGCAACTGAAACCATTTTCCTGATGTCATTATGAAATTAATTTGTTTTGAACAGTGTCCCAAACAGACCACTCACAGAAAACCTTCAGGGCAGGAAGGAGAGGGTTAGAGGAGGCAGTGTTGAAAAAGTGCCTCTGCTCTCCTCACTGACCTGACCTTTCCAGGAAAAGTGGGATGAATTGGTAGAAGCTGAAATTGGTCAAGGGATATAAGAAATAGGATCCCCCTTGTCAAAATCTCGCCTCTGTTCTGTGTCAATTAGAAATAAATGTAGATTAACAAGTTTCTCTTTGAAAATGAAAATATTTCTCATAGCTCAGTCAGAAACTTTTGTGAGAAAGAGGTTAGGTTGGGGGTCCATGTCAGGGTCCTCTGGACATTATAGTACATCTGCTGTGTTACACCAGAGGGACGCCAGAGCCCTCTGCAGTAGTTTAAGGACTGTTGGCATGCTCTTAATTCTACCTTCTTCTATTGGGCGCAAGTTAGAGAAGAGAGAGGCTCCTGGGTGTCTAAGTCTAAGGCATCCAACTCCTGGTTTCGGCTCAGGTCATGATCTCAGGGTTGTGGGATCAAGGCCCGAGTTCAGCTCCATGCTTGGCTTGGGAGTCTGCTTATCCCTCTCTCTCTGCTCCTCCCCTGCACAGTTCTCTCTCTCTCTCTCACACTCTCTCAAATAAATAAATAAATAAATAAATACAATCTTAGAAGAAAAACTTGGAGGGGTGTCTAGCAGGCTCAGTCGGTTAAATATCTGTCTTTGGCTCAGGTCATGATCCCAGGGTCCTGAGAGGGACTCCCAGAAAGGAGGACTTTTACCCATGTTTGAGGATGTCATAATTTCAAATGTTCAGATCTCCAGTCGTTGTCATCTCTCAGAGGCAACATAGGGTAAATAAAAGCATGAGAATAAGAGTAAAAAACATTCCAGATTTGTCTTTCAGCTTTGCCAGATAATAGCTGTGTAAACTTGGACAAGGTTTTCTCATCTGTAATTGTTTGTGGACTGATAGTTGGCTATGCTGTTAAATGATAAGGTACAAAGAGCACCTAGTACGTAATAGGTGCTCAACAAATGTTAGTAACCTTCCCTTACTGTCTTATTAAATTTAGGAGTATATATCTATTCACTCATCCAGTCTTTCCTTTTTCAGGTACCATTAATATGTATGTGCCTAGTACTGTTGAAATCAAATACAACTCTTTATCAAATCATTTATTTTGCAGTATGTATTATCTTTTCCACAAAATGCTTTAGCATTAAAAATAATAATTCCTCCTGAGTTGTTCTGTAAAATAAATCAGTTACTTTGTATTATTAAATATTCATGGCTTGAGATTGTGTATAGTATATATAAATAAGATGAAGAGTACATAAACTGAAACGCCAGTTTGACAATGCAACAGAAAACAAGTCTCATTGAAGACTAACAAATTCAAACAGATATTGTTGGCAAACCTTTATTTTTATGTAGGATGTAATAGGGTTATTTTATTATAAGAACTACTGGAAGAGATTATTGAATTGACCTTGTGCCCACTGGGAGTTCATAACACTCTAAAAAATACATTGATTTGATAACTTTTCAGAGGATTTTACTAAGAGTTTCACAGGAGTGCCTGGATGGCTCAGTTGATTAAATGTGACAGACTCTTGATTTTGGCTCAGGTCTTGATTTTGGGGTCCTGGGATAGAGCCAGCATTAGGCTCCACACTCAGCATGGAATCTGCTTGGGATTCTCTCTCTCCCTCTCTCTCTCTAAAAGAAATAAATAAATCTTTTTTTTTTTTAAGGATTTTATTTATTTGAGAGAGAGAGTGAGAACAAGCCAGGGGAGGGTCCGAGGGAGGAGAAGCAGACTCCCTGCTGAGCAGGGAGCCTGATGCAGGGCTCAGTCCCCAAACCCTGAAATCATGACCTGAGCTGAAGTCAGATGCTTAACCGACTGAGCCACCCAGACACCCCTAAAGTAAATAAATAAATCTTAAAAAAAAAAAAAGTTTCACAGATCTCCTCCAGGATTATGATGGGAAAAGCTTTGTGTGACTGTCTACAGGGAAATTCGTCTATAACTGTCATATTTTAGGACCAGAATTCTAATGATGGATTGATAAATGCTGAATACCAAAATAGTCTGACAATCATCCTTCTGTTCTCAAAAGCTAAATTATGGTGAAAATGAGGAAAAAGGCTAACTTAAAAATTAATTATCAGAGAATTTTCTCATGTTTATGGTGTATTTTAAGAAATTAAATTCTACTTATTTAAACTTGGTTAAGAAGTACTAAATTAAACAGGAGAGTGTAAATTATGTCCTCAAGGCCATTGAAACTTTAATTTTTGTGAGAACATTAAAGTTGGGCTTCTTAAGAAGTATCCACTTAAGTATTATTGTTTTGATACCTTTTCATGTTCCCCTGGGAGAGTCGGAGAAGTGTATATGTACGTGTATTTTCTAATCCTGAAATCATGACATTGAAGTCTATCTTGTTTACAGCTAAAGGTAAAAATTTGAAGCAAGCTGGCCTTGAATCAAGTTGATTTCCTTCCTTTGATTCTCAATTTACCTCCTTCACATCCTTTGTAAATGTGAAGTTCTTTTTGTTGTTGTTTATATGTGGTTTTTATTTTTATTTTTATTTTTTTTTAAAGATTTTATTTATTTATTTATTTGACAGAGATAGAGACAGCCAGTGAGAGAGGGAGCACAAGCAGGGGGAGTGGGAGAGGAAGAAGCAGGCTCCTGGTGGAGGAGCCTGATGTGGGGCTCGATCCCACAACGCCGGGATCACGCCCTGAGCCGAAGGCAGACGCTTAACCGCTGTGCCACCCAGGCGCCCCTATATGTGGTTTTTAAAATAAATTTTAAAATTAATAGACTTTAAAATTCAGTGCAGTTTTAGGGATACAGAAAAACTGAACATAAATTACAAAGTTCCCATATAGTCCATCTCCTTCCTTTCCTGACCCTAACACTATTTCCCTTTTCATCAGCATCTTTAATTAATACAGTACATTTATTGCAATTGATGAGTCAATATTAAAACAGTATTAACTGAAGTCCACAGCTTACATTAGGGTTTACTCCTTCTATTGTACATTCTGTGGATTTGACAAATGAGTAATGACATCTATCTACCATTACAATATCATACAGAAGAGTTTTACTGCCCTAAAAATCCCCTGTGCTTCACCAATTCATCCATCTATCCCTCTCCTCGACTCCCTGGCAAGCACTGGTCTTTCAACAGTCTCCATACCTTTTTCTTTTCCAGGGTGTCATATGGGTGGGATCATACAGTATGCGGACTTCTCAGATTGCCTTCTTTCACTTTAGCAATATGTATGTAAGTTGTCTCTGTGTCTTTTTTTTTTTAAAAGGGAGAGAGAGGGAGAGAGAAAGAGAGAGAGAGAGAGAGAGAGAGGGACACGGTGGGGGAGGGGCAGAGAGAAAGGGAGAAAGAGAATCTTAAGCATGCCCCCATGATGCAGGCTCACTCTCATGACCCTGAGATTATGTTCTGAGCCAAAATCAAGACTCAAATGCTTAACCAACTGAGCCACCCAGGTGCCCCTTCTCTGTCTTTTCATAGCTTGATAGCTCATTTCTTTTCTTTTCTTTCTTTCTTTTTTTTTTTTTTGATAGCTCATTTCTTTTCATCACTGAGTAATATTCCATTGTTTAGATGTGCCACAGCTTACTTATCCATTCACCTACTGGAGGATATCTTGTTAGCTTCCAAGTTTTGGCAATGAATAAAACTAAAATAAACATTTGCATGTAGGTATTTGTGTGGACTTAAGCTTTCAACTCATTTAGGTAAATACTAAGGAGCACAATTGCAGGATTATATGGTAGGAGTATGTTTTCTTTTGTAAGAAACCACCAAACTGTCCTCCAAAGTGGCTGAAACATTTTTCTTTCTCATCAGCAATGCATGAGAGTTCCTATTATTCCACACCCTCACCAGCACTTGTGTTGTCAGTGTTTTAGATTTTAGCCATTCTAATAGGTATGTAGTAGTGACTCGTTGGTTTAATTCCAATTCCCTAATGACTGATAATGTTGAGCATCTTTTCATAGACTTATGAAAATTTGCCATCTGTATATCTACTTTCATAAGTTATCTGCCCAGATTCTTTGCCCATTTTCAATTGGGTCATTGGTTTTCTTATTGTTGAATTTGAGAATTCTTTGTATATGTGGGATACCAGTCCTTTATCAGATATGTGTTTTGCAAAGATTTGGGGGGGGGCTTATCTTTTCATTCTTTTAACAGTGTCTTTCACAGAGCAGAAGTTTTGAGTTTATAATGAAGTCCAGCTTACCAATATTTTCTTTCATGTATTATGCTTTTGGTGTTATACCTAAAAGGTCATCGTCAAAGCCAAGGTCACCTAGATTTTCTTATATGTTATCTTCTAGGAGTTTTATAGTTTTGCATTTTAAATTTAGGTCTATGATCCTTCTTGAGTTAATATTTGTGAAAGGGATAAGGTCTGTGTCTAAATTCATTTTTTTGTACATGAATGTCCGGTTCTTCCAGCACCATTTGTTGAGAAGACAACCATTGAATTACTGTTGTTCCTTTGTCAAAGATCAGCTGATTATATTTATGTGGGTCTATTTCTGGGTTGTCCATTCAGGAGCTCATATTATTATTGATAACTCTGATTATTTACCAACTCTTGCTTCATGACATTCTTGGTTATTAATAATTCCCTCTATGTTTTTAAGGTAAAATTTATAAATAGGAAAATGCACAGATCCCTTTCCTTTTTAGTACCTGATGAGATTCTTGTTTTTTTCTTTTTAATGCAACAGTATGAAACAATTGATATTTTATGCTGTAATATTTATAACTAAGGTAAAACATTTTAGAGAGTGAAAGCCCATCTCTTACTGTGAGCTAATTGTTTTGTAGACTAGAGGCTGTCACCACCACAATCACTACTGTCATGATCAAATATAACCTAGGTGGATTTGGAGTAGTTTAGTTTGAATCCAAGTTCTGTGTTGTACATGCTTGTAGTACTTTATGCAAATTATTTAATCAAGAATCAGCTTCTGCAGTTAAAGAAATGGAAATAATTATGCATAGCAGTCAGTATTGTGAGAGATTATATGATAAAGTATATTTGAAAGGGATTTTGTAAAATGTGAAATTTTAAAGAGATGCTGGGTATTGTTTTCATTGAATAATAGGATTTTAAGGGACTGTTTTAAAGACGAGTACATCTAGTTGCCATCGGACAGCTGATGGTTTTAAACCAACAATTAAATCTTAAAATATTAAAATCACTAAGAATGCTTTCATAAATGCCCTCCAGAGAAGAGGTTTCTACTCAATTCTATGAAGCTATGTTGAAGTTTGTAACTCTGAGCCTATTATTGTATGTCTAATTTAAATCTCTCGCACTGTATTGTTTTTTACCTAATCTTTGGTGAAAAAATTCTAACCTTTCAAAATTTGTTACTGTGAAGAATAACATTTGAGGAATAGACCATCAGTACTGTGGATAACTGATATGTGGGTTTCATTTTTCTTGATGAGCAAATTAACCAGTTGAGGGCAGATTAATTGGTTAATTGTCAACCATCAAAAGAGCAGCACCAACAATAATTCAAAATATTTGAAGTAAAAATAGTCAATAGGTGTAGAAATAATGTGTTCTCTTCACCAATCTAATAATATTAATCTACTGACAGATTCATTAATTCATTCATTGAGGAGTTAAGGCTCTGACTGAGCTAGATGCAGTGGTAGAATCAAGACACATTGGGGACAGACCTGCTATCTCAAGCCACTGAAGGTGTCAGTGCCATATTGATTTCTTAGCACTATTAGCCCTATCCACATCGTTCTGCCTGAGCTTTAGATGGTGTGGCTGCCAAGGAGGGAGAAGGGCATTCCAGGTAGAAAGAAGGGCATGTGCAAAAGCATAACAGTTGAGGATGGGGTGCTGTGGCCTTCTTTGTATCTGTTTCCCCACTCCCCCAAATATAGGATTTTGGTCAGTCAGGGGAGGATGTCTGGTTGTCTCTTTCAGATATTGAGTTCAATGTTGGAACCACCAGCACAATCATAAAGGAACAAGTATATAAATTCCATTGCTCCAGAGCTCACTGGGCTGGCCAACTATTTACTCAGCTGTAGTAAAGAAAGGATTGGCAAATGTATAAATCTAACATTAAGCAGAAATTGTAATAACTCAGTGAATAAAAACAGCTTTGGGGGGAACTTTCCACATGTAAGCTTTCTACATTTTTCTTAACGCATAGACACAGTTAATATTTTTCAAAAAAAAAAAGAAGAAGACAAGTGAGAGTAGAAAATGTGAACGCACTTTGCATCCCATGAAGTGCTAAGTTCATTAAAATAATTGATATTGCTTATTGACTCAGAAAAAAATGTAATGATTTTTCATTTTAAATCTAAATCTCTTCTTTTCTAAATGTTTCCACCACAGAGTTTTATTGACCACTTAGTTTTTTGATTTGGATCCTAAGAATGAGCTGTATTTTAAAGAAATGACCAGATCTAGCTAAGGTTTTTTCTGTACAAGCTTGTAGAATTCCCTGCTTCTACTGATTGAAAGTAGCAGGGAGAAGGTGGCAGTGGGATTAATTTCAAAAATCTTGATGCCTACCTGAAATGAATTTGCTGGTTGTGTAGATTAGATGAGGAAGTTTGACAGCTAAACTCAAACTTATCCAATATGCTGAAACTTTGTTTGACAGTTGATTTTGAATGATTTTATCAAAACATACACATTAGTCATATCTTTCAAAAACTGAGAGCAACTAAGTCCTGATATGATTTATGTGAAACGAATATTAGGTACTTCTGAAACTAAAACAAGAAAAACTGCTAGCATCAACCCACTACCCATATTCTCCAAACATTTTTGATAGCTTATCTCTATTAATGAAAGATTTTAAAAGATATCCCCAACAGGTATTAGTGTGTTTATTTACATATTATACCACTTATTGCTAATTATTATATATACTATAAAACAAGTGCAAAAATAGAAAATTTTAAAATAATGGAATTAAAGAGGAACTAAATACTATTTTAAATGATTGGCCAATCTAGGGGTGGGGCACCTGGGTGGCTCAGGTGGTTAAGCTTCTGCCTTCAGCTCAGGTCATGATCCCAGGGTTCTGGGATCAAGCACCTCATTGGGCTCCCGGCTCAGCAGGGAGTCCACCTCTCCCTCTGGCTTTCCCACTCTTGCTCGCTTGCTGTCTCTCTCTCTCTCTCTCAAATAAATAAATAAAATCTTTAAAAAAATTAAAAAATAAATGATTGGCCAATTTTGATGGTTGTATGCTATCATTAGCTGGGTGAAGTTAAGAGTGAAGTCTTTGTTAATGATAATGGATAAAAAGCCATATTTAAGGTAATCTTGAAAATTTCTAAAAATAGCTGGACTGGTTCTTGTAAGAATAGAATGAATTTTATCTCTTAATGGAGTTGAGATAGAGCTGGTAGTATCATAAGGAGCAGGGCCACTCAGACATTTTCTTGGGCAATTGTGCTTATCAGCATTTTCTGCATTCGCTGCTTTCTCTACAGGACCCTTTTTATTCACTTCTCCCTTATGTGAAGGTTAATTAAGTTAAAGCTAGGTAACATAATGCACAAAGCCACTTAACCAAGCACATATAAGCTGCAATGTGCTGAAACGGCCTGACGTGGTGGTAGGTGCCAAGGTGAAGGGAGGATTGGGAGCAAGTGGTGTAGGCTGGTTCATTCTTGCCCCTATTACTGTCCAAGCTTCCATTTCAAACAGAAGCGCGAAACAAGAGAAGACATCCATCAAAGGTAATACTGGAAGCTGATATTTTTATAAACTACAATGCAAAATTCCTCTCCAGGATTTAATATATAAGATAATAAACATACAATAATCTCATTAAAAGTCATGTAAACATTCAACATAGCAATATATTCAGAGAGTAAACCTGAGAATTAATGGTGATTTTCATTTTAAAATATTTCCTGTAAGAAATTATAATTCAGACATACCATATTAGGACCTTTGGGGGTTTTTAAAAAGTATATTATAGGCAAATATATATCTATACAAAATATGTGTGTATATGTACCATCACTGTGAAAACAGTGGTTTTAGATTGAAAATGTAACAATTTGTGCTATTTGGATCTGTATTCCTAAGTGGGCCGTAACAGTTTGAAAGTACCTATAATCTGATAAATATCAGAAGTTGTTCTTGGATGTCAAAATTTCCTGGATAAAAACAAGGCCAAAGTCCTCTCTCTGGGATGATCTGTGCTTTCACCTATTATGTTCTGTCACAGATTAAAAACTTTGCCTTTTTTCTGTATTTCATATCAGTGTGACAAACCTGATGGCTTTTTGGAAAGATAACATTTACTACCAGAAAGCACTCGCTTTTTACGGTGCTTTCACTAACTATAGTTTCCCACAGTGCACTAGTGAAGCAGGACATGGCACCATATCCCTTCACGCACGAGGCCTGCACGTCTCTCATCCGGGGCCCCCCAGACTTCTCCCATTTGGCAGGCAAGCCTCATGATTTTTGTCACATCCCCGTACCAGCTATACTATTGTTTACTGAATATTTTTAAGGACAACTTTTCTTTTTAACTTAATCATAACCTCAGCTAATTACTCTGATCACAGTTGAATGTGATATTTTTTTTCTAATGCATTATATACATACATATAAAAATACTGTTCTTGCCCACTGGTTTTATCTACAATACACTTTGGGAAACAGGTGGCTGAAAGCAGGGCCCCAGGATGCTGGTGGTAAGATAATAAAGGTAAAGCCAGGCCAAGAGGGTGTCCTGAATCTAGATATTTTCTCGATCCAGTTTGCCTGATTGAACTAATAGAGAAACAATGTATTTCAGTTAAAATATTTGATATTCTTAAGAGGTGCAATTCAGAGATTATCTGCTTTTACTCCCTGGAACCTCTCCCAGAATACCTATTTACTTTAAACCATGCCCAACAAAATTTTAACATCTGTCACCATAATGCAATGTAATTGTTATTAGAGATATGCAGCAACTTTCAGGGAAATCAAGGCTTTTGCATATACAAGTATGCCCAGATTTTCAGCCATTAGGATCCCTAATCTTATGGGGATTTCAACAATGTTTTACGTATTTTATAATGGGATCAATATTTATGTGTTTTCCCTTTAAGAGTTCAAGGCAAAATTGGACTTAACCTGCGTTTGCTGAAATAAAATTGCTATTCCTAAGTGGCATTAGCTCATATATGCGCTGTTTTGTTTATTCGCCTCAGGATGAACTAAATATAGGATGCATAATTATAATATAATGTGACATATTTCCATTTGCCACACATAAAAATGAATCTCATTATTTGATATCTTTGCCTTTTATGAAATAAGGTCCCTCCCTTCAAAGGTTTTACAAAGTAGGTGGGGGGGGGACAAGCTAATAAATATGAACCAATAAATGAAAAATTAAGTGCAATCTATTTAATTGTGTAAATGATGTACAATTCCATGAAACTAAATTTATTTCACATTGGATAAAAAGTCAAGATTAGAATTCTTTTATCTTGTTGGTTTTCTTATATAAAAATTCTACAAAGGTTGGATAGTTTATATTTTTGGTAGCTGTTAGATAAATGTTACATAGAATCATTCTAGGCTCAAATCTCTTCAGATTTATTTCTGTTATACCTCTGCAGGGCATTCTAACCAGGAAGCAATCAAGTAGGAAACAGATCAAGAGGCAAAAGTTTCAATTTAATTTGCTATTATCTTGGAAAAAGAGGCTGAAATTGCTAATCTGAATAGATATTTTGTGCATATGGCTTTTATTGTAGAATAATAAAAAGAAGAAATCCTTAGGAAAATATACATAAGAAAAATGTGAAAAGTAAAAACAATTATATCTCAAGGTGGTGTTTTGTTTTTTTTTTTTTTTTGCATCTCTTTAAACAAGGTATTTTCTTTGCAACTCTTAAACTCTTTAAATGCAGATTATTTATGCAATAGAATGCATTGACCAGTAAGCCCTCTTCAGGGCTTATTGTGTATACAAAGCATTGATAGGATGGTATATTGACCTCATAGACATTTGTTTAAGAAAGACCTGTAAATAAATAAGTTGGCATATATGATGTCAGATACTTAACTAGGGCACACATTTTCTGGGGACTTTATGTGACTCCAAATGGTAACTTTTTTTTTTCTTTATGGATATAGATTGTACTCTATATTTTTAATGTTTACAGTTTATGAAATGTTTTCTTAGGTAAATTCATTACCCACTCTAGATTATTCTTGTAAACAGGCAGAAATCCCAATACCCCTATTTTTCACTATAGGGACCTAAATGAATACAGTATAACTTGGGAAAGAAAGCAGAGGCCACAGAGCCACAATTCGTTGTCATAATAGTGTAGAAATGGGATGTATGTCCCAGCTCATTTAACATGTTAAAGTTTATATTTATAAAATGGTATAGAAGATATTTAGAAAAGTACTTTGTAACCTAGAGCCATCTGAAAAAGTTGCACTATGTGAAAGAAAATCTAGTATCCAAAAAGAGAAACTAGGAACAATTAACAATTGAAGATGAGGAGGTTACTCTGCAAGGCAGTGGGAAAGAGAGAGAGAAAGAGAGAGAGAGAGACCGACCTAGCACCCTGCTTGCTTATCTCTATTTTGCTGTGAGATTCAATTAATATTTACCAGGCTTTGATGTTTCCCAAGCTGCTAATGTCAGGCCCTTGGAACATTGGTCTAATAACCCCCCTTGTTATTTTCTTTCTCAACCATGCTTGCACTGAGTTTTTCTCCGTATTTCCCCTGTTCTCAGAAGCCTACGGGGTCTTATTCCCGGAAGAGGAATATTTCCGGGTCCACTTAAATCTCCTCCTTCTCACAGCATCCAGTCCTGTTGCAGAACATGGGCAGGCTATTTCTATGGCTGGCAGGCCCCTGCTATCCACCAGACCACATCTCATTTCTGAACTCCTGCCTAGCATCCTCATCTCTTGGAAGGAGGGGAAATGGTATAAGAGCCCACTGCCCACATTAGAACCTGTTTGCTTCTTTTGGAGATCTGGAGAACTCGAACACAGAGTCACTGCTGGCAGCAGTGGGGCAAGAGTGTGGCCTGGCTGGCACAGCAGAGAAGGATGCTCCAAGTCCCTCTGAGTCCAAGCATTGGTACCTGGGTGATTATGACAGAATGCAATGTGAATTATAATTGCTGAGCCAACCAAAAATGAAGATAATTCTAGTCATTTTCTAATGCATAAAACTCATCAGAATAGAATCTCAACTCTTCAGAAAGAAGCAGATGTCTTCTCCTGATGTATCCACTAAATGCCCAGAAACTTCAAAATGTGCACAGAAGGAGCTATCAGACACCACCCTGAGAATTCCTGCCAATCCATGGGAGCTGGGATCTCTACCAAAGGATTCCTCCTCGGGAAGGCAGAGAAGCCGGAGCAAGGTGCAGCACAACGGCTCCCACTCTCAGGATGCCTGATGGTATGAGCGTCACGAGTGATGCAGAAGAGGCAAGTTACGGGAGCACACCATTCACCACCTTAGGAGCAGAAGATAGTATGTATATGTCCTCCTTGAGAGCCGTGTCTCTCTCCACATCTACCAGTCAGAGCTGCAGAGAAAAATCCAAAACAAATCCCAGCACAATGGTTTTTTTCAACCATGCCTGTATCACCCTTGCTGCCAGTAGAGAACTCAAGATTTGTGAGGCGACAGCCATCTCATTGAAGAGTCCACAGAGAGGAAGAAGGGAACTGGGGGTTACATTTTCCCACAGCTGTCCCCTGGGAAACACTTGTAAAGGAACTCCAGTCAGGAGCTTTCCCCCAAAGGAAATAAGAAAGAAGAGAGTTTCAGTGAGCATTCTGGAGGCACATTAGGTAAGGACAAAAGTGGACAAAGGAGCAATCCATCTAGTGATGAGTAGTTATCTAATGACGGGAAGGATTCCTACAAATGTTTGAAGGATGGCTCGTACCTTCTCAGTTTAAATACATTATAATACACTTGCCAAGGAAAGTGAAGGGAAGAAAGATCATTAGTAAGGCTTTATATGGGGGTAAAATTGGTAATATAAATTATAAAATTTAAATCATCTATTCATATTTCAAGCATTGATGGTATTACCATTCAACTGACTGAAAACCCCCACGTAATCTAACATGATTAAGAACGAGTAGCTGGAATTTTAGAGATAGTGGCTTCCTGTCCCATGCTCTTTTTTTTTTTTTTAAGGTCTTTTATTTATATATATAGAGAGAGAACACAAGTTGGGCGAGGGGAAGAGGGAATGGGAGAAGCAGACTCCCTGATGAGCAGGGGCTTAATAGCAGTCCTGGGATCTTGACCAGAGCGGAAGTCAGACACTTAACAGACTGAGCTACCCAGGCACCCCCTGTCCCATGCTCTTTCACAGATCCCTTTACTGATGCACAGTGCCAGAGGGGAGCCTAGCTTCCAAAGGGACACTGAAACAGAATATTCATGACTCCAAACTTGTGCTTATAAATAGCCACATGCTGATTTCTTCTCTGAATAGCAATTTTTATTTATTTTAAATTTCATTTTTTATTAAGTTTTTATTTCAATTCCAGTATAGTTAACATACAGTGTGATATCAGTTTCAGGTGTGCAATATAGTGATTCAACACTTCCATATATCGCCTGGTTCTCATCAAGACAAGTGCCCTCCTTAATCCCCATCACCTATTTCCCCCGTCCACCCACCCAGCTCCCCTCTGGTAACCATTAGCTTGTTCTCTGTAGTTTGGAGTCATGTTTCTTGGTTTATGTTTCCCTCTTTCTCTCTCTCTCTCCCTCTTTTCCTTTGTGGATAGCAATTTTTTTTTACACAAATAAGCAGCACTCCCTTTATCTGTATCTTAACCTATTGACCAAAAGGAAAAGTAATATTTGTCTGAAAGTTTAGTTAATAATTTACTCTGTTGCCATTTCATCATGACCAAAATAAATACAGTACAAAAATAATCTGTATAATTTATACTATATATTATAGTTTGAAAGTCAAATAATGCAAATCAATTACAATTTAAATTCATAATGAATTACTTGTGTAATTATTGTTTCCTTACTGATGCAGGTTTTTTTTAACCTTTTTTCAATTGAGATGTCACCTTCCTGCTGAAACTAACTTTCTGTTCACTTCTTCCTCATTTAATGCCTTTTTCTTTTAACTTCATGCCTAATTATTATATAAAATTATTAAATCCTTAAAATTTCTTTAAAATCATTCCCATAATTAAACATACACTCTTCTTTTTTTAAGATTTATTTATTTATTAGAGAGAGACAGAGAGAGAGTGTAGGAGGAGGGGGAAGGACAGAGGGAGAGAGAGAGAAGAAGCAGACTCCCCTCTGAGCAGGGGAGCCCTATGAGGGGCTCCATGAGGGGCTCTATCCCAGGACACTGAGATCATCACCTGAGCCACAACCAAGAATTGAAGCTTCACTGACTGAGCCACCCAGGTGCCCCTAGGCTCTCCTTTAATTACAAATAATTTATCTATTTGCAACATTTAGCCCAGGCAGAGGGTTTGGGGAAGGCTTTCCAGAGATGTCTTTTTTCCTTATTAATTTGCATAAGCTCTTCACATTATAACATTTACATATATTTACAACTCATACTTAATATTGCCAAACTGCTCTTCAAAGTGTTCGACCATTTTACACTTTTAACAGGGAGATGTAAATAAGAAGTATCACTAAAGTTTACACTGCTCTTCTTGCTTCTTGACAAAGGATAACACTGGTATATCATATACACGATTGGTTGATGGATGCAAGACTTGATTTTTTTGAGCTATCCATTTAACAGACTGTGTATGTAAATTAACATTCTCCCCTCCTTCATATGTAGATTTTCTAGACCAAATGCCAAATAAACTTGACCTTTGTGCTATTTGCAGTCAGTTAAATCAGATGACTAGTCTGCCCAATGAGAAATTCTCATATCTGTCCTCTCCTACATTGTTGCATTTGTGATTTCCTTTAGGGGGCTAATGGTTATTGGCTGTTAATAAAAATTATAAGGCAGACCTATATATAGATATATAGATATTAGTATATAGAGATATTTAATGTATCATCAGAATAATTCTGTCCAAAAGTAAAGCTCAACTGTATTTCTTATTCAGTTTATTTTGAATTTTGGTGGAAAAAGCAATGCTACTGTAATTAGGGAACACCTCATCACTAAATGGGTTGTGTATGTGTATATCTATATACCCATAATCAAAAAAATTGTTCTGAAATGTAGGTTAAAAAATCTCCCTTGGATAAATACAAAGCTACATGTAAATTCTGTAATTTATGTTGAGGTCTTATAAATACAGCAAATAGACAAACTTACACATTTATTGCACTCACTTTAATCCCGTCATTCATATCTGGGACTTTCTGATAAATTCCACAACCTGAGAAACTAATTCTTACTCCATTATTTTGTGCCTGGTGGCAGATAGCAGCTCTGTGCAGACAGAGGACACCACAGCACTGAAGCTGGATTGGATCACAAATGAAATTAAATTGATAGCTTACCTCCAGTACTATACTATTTCTGTTAAATGTTTGATATCTCTAGGATGGAAATATTTAATAAAAGTTTCAGAGCTCTTCTTTCCAACATTTTATTAACAAACAATTGCCACAGGAATGGGCTAATCACCTTATAGAACTTGACAGAAGTCATTAGACCTTGGAGAGCTATGTAATGGTTTCCCTGCCATTGCTACCACATCACTCCAGGTAGTTCGTATCTTGCTTGCTTCCCTCTTCACAAGCCTGAGTTGCCTCTCTTTGTTTTTACCTTCATTTACTGTAAAGACCAAAGCAAACTGCAGGAGTCCAGGAGAAATACTCATCTTGATAAGAGTTCATAGTGCAGATGACTATGAACGACTGCCCAGGACTAATGCTTATAAGTTAATAATGCTTGTTCAGCAAAGCAAATTTAGTGTCCCAATTTTCTCATGGACACCTCATCCTTTAAAATATTCTAACTATTCATTTAAATAGTGACCCCCCAAAATCTCTAAATACTAGTATCTTTCCTAAGGAAGAAATGTAAACCCATGAATACATTTTGACATTTTACTAATAATTAGTGACGTATGAACCCCCTCAACATACAGACTTGTAAGAGAAGCCTCACTGATTTTAAGAGAGGGGACATCAGTCACAAGAGGCACACGAGACACTTTGACCCAGTTATTTTATCACTTTCCTTTTTATTTTTCTGAAATGTTCCATTACTATCACTTTCCGTTTCCTATAAAAATTACATGAGAATTTGATTCCCGGAATAGTTTTTGTCCATATTAAGTTTTCTCAATTGTAGCTTCGCCATGGTAAATTTGCTCTTTTTGGCCATTATTTCTATGAAATTCCATTTTCTATGATCTGAATATCACCAAGGTTGGTTTTTCTATTGATTTATAGTCTGCAACAGATTCTGCCTTGTGCAATTTCAGCTGCTGTCAGTTATATTTTGTTTATTATTTGTACTGAGATCCAGTTTTCCCTGGGTCACTAAGAGCTGTTTTCACAAAAATGCCATCATTCTTTACCTTGTTCTCCAGTTAAAATTAAGCTATTGTCAGTTTTATTTTTTGTTTGTATTCTCATCAGAATATTTGTTAGGTATTTTATAAAAAGTTGAGCTTTTATACTTTCTTCTTGGAGCAACATGCACATTGGTGGGTGTAGATACCAGTCAGGGTGGAAGCATTCTTCTTCAGCAATGTATAGTTAAACCATGACCCAGAGAAGCTTAAAGAAAGTTTGAGAGAAAAGCCGATGAGTGCAGTAAAGTGCAAGAACTGCACTGTGAGAATACTGGAAGGGCATGCAATGACTTGCTTAAGATGTAGAGAAATAAGAAACCACTGAACCATTAGAGTAAACAACCGAGAAGAAGCTGAAAACAACTAAAGCCAAAATACAGAATTATTTAGTGTACATGCTAGAACCTATACAATATGGTAGGCGATAATGGGCCGGTGGAAGCTCAATAAAATAAGAAGCAGACCAGGAAAAGATGGAATTTGGACACAGCAAAGACTGCCTAGTAATAGGTAGTATCTGAGGGTAGTAGCCTGTCCTACTGCCTGGTTCAATAAAACACCTCCATCTGGGAATCAGGGGGTCTCTGACCGGGTAGATTTCTCACTTCTCACAGGTTACCTTGACTAACAATATTCAAGAGGCATGGGGAACTGGCTCCACTCACCATGACCTTGATCATGTGATCTTTTGTACCTCTTGTTTGTAGGTTCTGCAGAACTGAAAGGGAAAGCAACTTTACAAGCTATAAAACACGATGTCTATCATAAGATGGATTGCTATGGTCACGAATGGGGTCATGAATAGGTCAATGAAAGGGGAAATTCTTTGCTTATCCAATGTCTTTACAAATGCCAGAAACTGTGCTAGCGGTTGGACTTGCACAGAAAACCAGACATAGTCTCTGAGTCCAGGCAGTTAGAGAAGATGAGGAGGCATAAATATTGTGGTACGTTCCATAACAGATATAGGTACAAGTGCTTTAAAAGCACAGAAGGAGGAAGTAATTCATTTGGCTTGGGAAAGCCTTCCAAAGCAAGTGGCATTCATTTGGACTTTGAAGGATGAAGATATGGGAAAGTACTTACTAGGTAGAGAAGAAAAAAGAAGACAAGAGCTGTTGGTTGATGTCAGTGACAATAATGATGCCCATCTGTGACATATTCTTTTGATTCTTTTAGAGGCAGAGTCCCAGGCTGAGCAAGAAATCTGCATGAGCCTATGAGCTCATGTTCTCTCCATTCCTGGGTTAGGAGGCCCAAGTCATTCTATTTAAAGTCACCAAGTAGTTACACAGTTTATCAAAATACACCTTTTAAAAATCTTTTTAAGAATGGTGACCAAAATTCACAAAGGTAATTTAAATTTTTTTTTTTTTGGTAAACCACAGTGAAATAACCGTTAGCAGTATCTTACCGCATTAATTCTTAACAGCTCCTGCAACAGCTTATGCTCAATATAATTTCGCCTTGGTGACAAAGGTTTCCTTGACTTTTTTTTTTCCTCTTCTCAACTCCCAACTATCATGCTAGGAAATCCTCTAAATTTTTTTTTTCTCTTCTCAACTCCCAACTGTCATGCTAGGAAATCCTCTAAATTTATATAATTTTACTTATAGTTATAAATCAATTTTTTTAAAAAAGATTATTTATTTATTCATGAGAGAGAGAGAGTGAGAGCGAGCGTGAGTGGAGGGAGGAGCAGAGGGAAAAGGAGAAGCAGACTCCCCAAGGAGCAGAAGCCTGATGCAGGGCTTGATCCCGAGACCCTGAGATCATGACCTGAGCTGAAGGCAGACACTTAACCAACTAAGCCACCCAGATGCCTCATAAATTGATGTTTTAATCTTATTATATAGCATACTTGTAAAACATGGTATCATTTTTTTTTAAATGAACCAATTTAGGTAAATTTGTTCTTTTACACATAAAATTAACATTGTTTTGCTATCTACATACTTCATTTATTCAATAAACAAATATTGATAATTTGGTTCTCCTGGATGGAGAAGAGGAGATCCTTGGGGCTTGGAGAGTTTAGTGGTGCACATTTTAAAAGTGTTCCTAATTAATAAGTGTGTAAAATTAAAAGTATATATAAAGTACTATATAATTTCAGAATAAAAAGAGACATTATTTTTTTTGTGGAGAATCTAGGAAGACTTCATGGAAGTACCATTTGATCCAGGCCTAAGTGTTGGATAGACATTGGACACATGGGAATGGAAGAAGGTTATTCTAGGCAAAGAGAAAAATATAAGTGAGGCCATGTAAGTGAAGCAGTGTAGGCAGCCATGTTGAAGAATAGAGGTCAGAGTCAGTTGAGGGCAAAGTCATAAAAAATAATCATGGATGATAGCCATTTCTCAGTTTTAAAAAAAAGCAGGAAGGAAACAGCTAAAATTAATGTGAAGATTTGAGTTTCCAAATTTGAATATTTTATCTTACAAAATTACCATTTACATGCATTAACCCCCAAATTTACACTGGCTCTAGGTATCATAGGAGAAAGAAACACGGAAATGAAGTGCAGAAGCAAGTAACATTCAATTATCCTCAGAGAGCAATGGTAATGTGATCTCAGCTATGGAATAGTTTGAAAAATTTGAAGTGAGATGTTAAGTTGCTGAAGTTGGAAAAGATGACCATTTCTTTCAGGCTGACCAAGGAAACTGAAAGCCAAAATGTGCTGTCCTTCCATTGTGGCTGTGGTTTAAACAGAAAGAAGTGACAGAGCATTAGTCACATTATGTGGTAAAATAATACCCCCCCCCCGTGAGGTAATTATTAAAAAATGATGACACCTTTGGAATTGTTAGACTAATGCTGTAAATCATCTCTGTCCTATACAAAAAAGCATTACAATACAATATTTTGATGCTTTTGGATTGCAAGGGATAAGCAAATCACTTTGAAAAGCAACTAATTTAGAAAGATTTAAACTGAAGAGCAGTCTGAAGCTCTGTGGCTATTCATGGTATTAAACTGGATAAGAAGGCAGCACAAAATTTCAGTCAGGTACACTGGCACAGATCTCTCAAATCCAATTTGTAATACCCATCTAATGTCACTCACAAAGACATTTGAAAAGACAAGAAATGTAATGGAGAAAAAGAAACATGTCTAAGTAATGCAATTTAAAAATAACAAGATAGAGTATTTCTAGCAATCACAGGGATTACACACAGAGGTTATCAGGGGAAAAATATCTTCAATTTGGAAATAAACAGTACTTATAAAATGAATAGAATAAGAGAATTCAAGTTAATAATTTTTATCAGTGTGACAAAAAATGTTCAGGTCTTTTGCAAAGGTTTTAAACTCTAGAATAGCTCCTCTAACCCATTTTTTTCATTTTTTCTTTTTTTCCTTTTAATTTTTATTTTATTTTATTTTTTATTTTTTTAAAGGTTTTTATTTATTTATTTGACACAGAAAGAGACAGCCAGCGAGAGAGGAAACACAGACAGGGGGAGTGGGAGAGGAAGAAGCAGGCTCCCAGCGCAGGAACCCAATGTGGGTCTCAATTCCAGGACCTTGGGATCATGCCCTGGGCCAAAGGCTGATGCTTAACGAAATTCGCCTCATGCAAAGATGACATCTATATGTTGGAAATCCAGACCAAAAAAGAAAAATCCTTATAAGTTTATTTGTATTAATAACTTATAAGCTTATGGATTTTATAGCAAACTAGAAGAAGGAACTGGAAAAGGTAAAGGAGGTAACATAGAAATTAAAGATTCTTAAACATATTTTAATGAAGCGTTGGCAATAGTAGCCTCCAAGAGAATTAACACTTTCTAAAAGCTTATTAATACTTAAACTCAAGGCATTAAGAAAAATATGCTATCAGTACAAAGAATGTAAGTCTGTTGAGCTGTTGTCAACAGTTTGCAGACTAGGTATGGAAAGATCTTAACCCAAACACAAGATTGCATTTAATTGTGTGGGGCTTTATTTGAAGGGCCCTGATTTTGTGTCTCCAAATCCTTTCAGTTTAACCAAAGCATAACAACACAAAACTAAAACTTAACTGATAATGTTGCTGATTCGGAAATATATATATATATGTATATATGTTAAATATATTTAATATAAGTTATATATTTATATGTATTTGTATATATATTTATATATGTATTTAAGTTAAAGATGTGCAATGAGGTGTTTCAAGAATTTTAAAATGGTGGATAGTTTGTGTGCTTACAAATGGATTCTTTAGTTACATATTCACAAAGGTGATTGGTTCTCTCTGGGATGTTGCTGCCAAGACCTATTCAATTTCATTTGGCAACAATTTTTATGACCCCTTTATTGTGACCAGGGGTCTGCAGGATTATGTCTAGTCCTTCCATATTTTGAGGTGGCATTTTCCATGTTTTTTTGCCACCCTAGATTTTGTTGAAAGGGGAAAACAAACCAAAAAACCCAGGCCTTTCTTCTTCCAAAGGCTAATCTTTCACCCTTTAAAATAATTTCCCCTGTGTCCTTATGATATTATGCTTTGAAAGTCTATAGAGCGACTGTTTTGGCCATGAAAAAGAGTTTACACTGGGGCACCTGGGTGGCTCAGTCGGTTAAGCATCGGACTCTAGATTTTGGCTCAAATCAAGATCTCAAGGTCTGAGATCAAGCCCTGAGTTGGGGCTCCATGCTGGGCATGGAGCCTGCCTAAGATTCTCTCTCCCTCTGCCTCTACCCCTCTCACCCCTACTCATGCACTGTCTCTCTCGTTCTCTCTCTCTCAAAAAAAAGTTTACACTAAGACCTACGAATTTGAATTTAGGTTTCCAAACCAAATTAAAGTTCTGTAAAAAAAAAAAAAAAAAAGACGTTACAAGTTGTAGTGTAGCTGTGTGGATAGATAGGAAAGGAAATATATACTATTCTTAGGATATCAGCTATAATGCCAGTAACTTTCTTATGTTACATTGAGCTTCCAGAACCTGAAAATAATATCTACATGACTTAGCCAGCTCAGGCTGATATAACAAAATACCATAGACTGGGTGGTTTAAACAACAGACATTAATTTCTCACAGTTCGGGAGCTGTGAAGTCCAAGACCAGGGCTCCATCAGGTTCAGTTTTTGGTGAGGGCTCCCTTCCTGGTTCATAAATGGCTGTCTTCTCACTGTATCTTTATAAGACAGAGAGAAGCAGCTCTGGTGTCTTTTCATCTTCTAACAAGGACACTAATCCCATCATGGAGGTCCATCCTCATGACCTCATCTAAACCTAATTACCTCCCAAAGGCCTCACCTCTGAATACAGTGGGGGTTTAGAGCTTCAACATATGTTTTTTGGGGAGGATGCTTTCAGTCCATAACACCAAATACATGATATTTTGAGGTACCTTCTCTATTCTCTAACTTTACTATATTCTAATTGTATTCAAATTCTTTCAAAGCTGAGATGTATCTGAATTTCATGTTTTGTGCTTAAATGGAACTTCTTTTAGTTGAAAAAAACAGGTGATACTTTTGGAATAAAACAACAAAGAAATATTATAAGTAAATGTATTAGGTTAATATAATTCTCTAAGAGTATTAGACTTCAAAACCATTTTCAAACCTCTTTTCTAGTTTGTGAACATAGAGAAAATGAAGAAACTCAGTAGTCTTTCAAATCATCTAAAAAGACTGTTTTCTGGGAAACAGAAAATTTAAATGACAGATCTATTATATGTTATAATATAAACATGTCTATCAGATGCCTAGAAACATACAGTTAAGAAGTCACCTATTATTATATTTAACATTTTATTGTTTTTAATCCTTAGGGTATGTGCTAATTTTTACATGAGTGACTTGGTTAGAAAATGACATTGAACCTGAAGATTACTGAGAGCTAAAAACAAAACTCTAATATTGAGTAAATCCCATGGCTGATGATAGCAGTAACTTTATATTAGTATATAGACTATTATAATAACCACTTTATATTATTACCATTTTATATTAGTCTTAATATGTAAGAATTACCTGAGAGTTTTTATTATCTTCATTTTCGAGCCCTAATAAGTCATACAGTCCAATAGAAACCAGAACGTGGGAAAAATCATTTTACTGTTATTTTGTGACCAAGGTCAACATTTTTAAGCTTTTTCTTAAAAACAGTGTTCTTTTTGATTTCTTTCCTTCTTTTCCTTCTTTATTTCCTTCTTCCCTCCTTTCTTTCTCTCTACCATAAATATAGGCTAGTTTTTTTTTTAATTTCAAGAAATAAACACAAATAGTTAAAGGCAAACTGTGAAAATGTCTCTTAGCAACAGTTCCACATTTGAAATGAAAATATATAAGTATGCTTTAGTAGAGATATTACTTTCCAACTGTTATTTATTTAACAAATATTTATTGTCTCAAGAATTTTCCAGGTACTTTTCTAAGTCTTTTAAAACATATTAAATGGTTTAATCCTAACAATCCTGTGAGGCAGGTACCATAATTATCATCTTCACTTTACAAACAAGGAAGCTAAGGCATAGAGAAGTACCCTTCCCAAGGTCATAGAGGGACCAAGTTTTGCATAGAAAGATTATGAGTGAAAAAGTGTTAGAATTTGGAAACCATGTCTTTTTTCCTCTTTAAGTTCTACATTGTTCCTGTACTACAAATGAAACTATATTTCAACCTTTAGTATAAGTTTTTAGTGTAGTTGCCTTTTAAAAATCTTGACTTTTTAATTTTTATAAAATGACATGCACATGCTTATTAGTTTAAATGACATGGTGGCTTACTCCCTCGTGTGTCTCAAAAAATAGGAGACTCTTGCAACTCTACAACTTCCTTTAGTTTAGGGCCGGTGGTTTCCTCACTATCTCATCTCCCAAACTCTTTATAGCCTCTGAAGAAACCCTCCATAGGTATCCCTACTTTCCTCTTCGCCAGGGTTTGTACCCTGTCTTACTTCCTTGCTCCAGAGGACTAAAAGAAGGGTTGAGGGGAGAGAGAGTTAAATCATTTTTATAAAATTAGCACTATTCCCAAAGCTTCTTGTTTTGAATTTCCTTATAAAGCATAAAAAATAGCAGTTCACAAAAACATTTTTAGAGCACCTAATGTATAGCAGACACAGTGCTAGTGCTGGGATCATAAAGGACACAATTACTATGCTGAGGGAACTATAACCAAATAAAACAATACCAAAGCTTAGGAAGAATTTCTTCATATAGTTCAAAAAAGCAAACAGTAATTTCCCTGAATAAGATCATTGCAAAACTAGTGGCTACAAGACTTAAAAAAAAAAAAATTTTTTTTTTTAAATTCCATATGCAAGCTCAAAAGGAGTTCTCCCCCCAACCCTGGATTTGTATAGGATTATAATGCTACTTGAAAGTAATCATTTCTTGGAAATAATCATAAGTCATTAAAGTGTCTCAGTGAAGTTTGAATTTTTAAAAATCATGTTCAGTTTAAGCTTCTAAAAGAGCAACATATTATCCTAATTGTATTGTATATATTGCTAAAGGAGCAACATTAAGGATTGCCTAACACAAGAGATCTCAGATTAATTTAGTGCACACAGCAGTTCCCTACAGACCAGCACGAGAGGTGGGAGGATTTCATCTAGTGGGGTGTTGCATTGATAAATCTGTTTTTCTTTTCACATGATGAATTACCAAATGTCTGTTTCAAGTAAGAAGTCTTTACCTAAGTCTCTGACTCATTATCAGGGAGATAATTTAAGCATGTAGAAGTTCATAGACCTACCATAAACCCAGGATGTTTAAAATTACTTTTATAAAACTCAGTTTATTTCTAGAATGGGAAGTTTATTTCTAGAATGGGAATAAATGAGAAATAAGAATGAGGGAGAAAAAAAGAAAGAAGGGAAACAAGAGAATGAATGTGCATGGGCAGCACTGTTCACAAATATCTGAACATGGGAGATTTCATGTCTGTGTGGGGTTCCCCATACATACACCTATTAAATTTGATTTTCTCCTGTTAAAAAACCCCAAATATCTGAACATCATTATTCCAAAAGAACAATTAAACATCATTTTGATTTTATAGCTTCCATTTCCTTATGAATTTCTTCATACGAAGCCTGATATATTGCAAGTCCACTATATTGTGCAAAATGTCAGTCTTAAGAGCAAACATGACAGTATGAGCTTTCGTCTGTTACTACTTTTGCCAGTTCTTGCTTCCCCAGTGAAGAAGCCCTATGTCTGTGGAAGCCCCGCATCCATTGTTCTGTCATGTATGTTTCTAAAGACGAGACAATTTATAATTTTAATATTTCTCTTCACATAAAATTTACAAGCAGTATCTCATAATGACATGCTATTTATAGTCATTTTAATAACAGTATAATATTCCTACTTGTGAGTTGTAAGTTAACCATGGTTATCTTAACTAATCTCCTACTCAGGTGTTTAGGTTGCTTCAAATTTTGTACAATTATGAATAAAGTTACAATTAATATTTTCTCCTCACCCCATTTTAGGATTATTTCCAAAAAAAAGATACACAGGAGTATAATTGCAAGGTCTAATTCAGCCATTTATATCAGTAAATAATAATAATAAAATTATTGAATCATTCATTTCAATGTGTGTTGTAATGTCTTTTAATATGTACTATAACATATAAGAGGATATTTCTTGGATATTTTTTCAATTACTGTTCTATTCCTATGTCAGTGTTATAATATTTTTATTATCATAGCCTAAAAATATGGTTTAATGTCCAGTATCACTTGTGTAACTCATTTCTCTTCCTTTCAAAATATTCTATGCATTTTTTGTGTATTTAACCTTTCAGATGAACTTTAGAATGATTTTGTCAAACAAATCAAACAAATCAATTTTTTTTTGAGAAAGAAAATTATTTTGAAAACATATCAAACCAAAATTTCCTTATGATTTTCACTGAAATTGCATTAAATCTATAAAGTCATTTTGACATAACTGACATCCCTGGAGATATTATTTTTGATATGCAGAAATGTAGTTTTTCTAATTTATTTCTACTTTTTTCTCAAAGCTTCATCACTTTTTATTCATGTTAGGCCACAAGTATTTCTCATTAAAGTTATTCTGAAAGTTTATGCGGTTGTTGCTATGGTAAATATTGACTATTGCATTAATTTTTAACAGGTTTATTGAGGTATAATTTACATAATAAAATTCACATTTTAAGTATATAATTCAGTGATTTTTTTTTTAAGTAAATTATAGAGCTGTTCAACCAGCACCACAATCCGGTCTTAGAACATTTCTGTCACCTCAAAAAAATTTCCTTTCTGTTGGTGATTTCAAATTTATTTCTGTTACAGTTGGAGAACATACATTATATGATTTCAGGCCTTTTAAATATATTGGGATGTGTTTTATGGCCTCGCATGTGGTCTATTTTTGAGAATGTTCCACATGCACTTGGGAAGAATGTGCGTTCTGTTTTTGTTTGGTGGAGTGTTCTATAGGTGTCAGTAGGTCACGTTGGCTGATAGTGTGAAGTGTTAAGTGTTCTGTCGTGTATGTTTCTAAGGAAATAAGGACATAAAGGACATCCTTGCTGATTTTCTGTCTAGTTGTTCTATCATATTGTTTCATGTACTTGGGGGATATATTTTAGGTATGTATACACTCATAATTGCTCTGTTTTCCTGTTGAATTGACCATTTTATCATTATAAAATGTCCCTCTTTGTCTCAAGAATTTTTTTGTCTTAAAGTATATTTTCTCTGATATATATTAATATATTCACTTTAATTCTTTTATGGTTAGTATTTGTGTGGTATAACTTTTAAATTCTTTTAACTTTTGGTCTATTTGTGTTTTTGAATTTAAAACCTGCCTTTTGTACACAGCATATAGTTGGATTTTTTTTTAATACAGTCTAACAATCTCTGCTTTTTGATCTATTCACATGTAATGAACATATTGATATAGTTGGGCATCTACTATTTTGGTATCTGTTTTTCATATGTCTCAAGTCATTTTTGTCCTCTGTTCCTCTTTAACTGTGTTTATGTTAGATAGGTACATCTTAGTCTACTATTTTAATTCATTTTTTAAGACTTTTTTTCATTGTTTCCTTGGTGGCTGCTCTTGGCCTTAAAATAACCAGTAATTTGTTACAATCCACTACAGTTAATCTATTTCAGATTAATAATAACAATGCCAGTAAAACATAGAAATTTTGCTCTAACATAGGTATATTTCTTTTCCTTCATGTTATTATTGTCATGTATCATTATATAAGCTCAATAACAGTTTAGTAATTATTGTTTTATGCAGTTGTCTTTCAAATCAGTTAAGAGGAAGACAAAAACATTTGTCTTTATAAGTGTTTATATGGTATTATAAGTATTTAGATAGTATTTCTGTAGTCCTTTATATTTACCTATGTAATTAGGTAAATTACAAAATTCCACCCCCCCATATTATGACTTTATGTTTTAGAGAAGTTTGAGGTTTACAACCTAAATTTGAGAGGGGAGGTACAGAGGTTTACCATAGAGCCCCTGCCCCCACACAGGCATGGTCTCCCTCATTATCAACATCCCCACATTTGTTACCAAGGATGAACCCACATTGGCACCTCATAATCACCCAAAGTCCATAGTTTACCTTAGGGTTCACTCTTGATGTTGCACATTTCAATGGGTTTGGACCCATGTATGATGTATATCCATCTTTATAATATTATACAGAATATTATCACTGCCCTAAAAAAATCCCTGTGTTCTGCTTATTCATCCCCTCCTAACCCCTGCAACCACATATTAGGCTACTACCAAGCAGGCCCGATGGAACCAGAAAGGAAAACCCCTTCTTCCTGCAATGTCCTTCCAGCACCATCTCCTGACAATGCTTATCGACAGCTGGCAAAAGAAAAAAAAAATATTAAAGGTTCCAAATTCGTTTTCATAGAACAGGAAAGGAAGAGGAATTTGGAACTGAGAGGCAATATATTAATAATGGGCACACTCCATTCCTTTGGCCAGTTTCATATGCAACTTTACACACATTTGAATTCCTATATAGCAACAAAATATATTTCCAACTAACAAAATACAGCTATCCATATTGCAAGTAAGGAAGCCCTACCCCTTTTCCCCCAAATGAGGAAGTACATAGTCCCAAATCCCAACAGTTATTGTGTTCAACACAGGCTGCAGTAATAACTTCTCAAAGTCAGCCACAGTTTCACTGAATATTCTGTTACCCAAATACTATAGTGTTAGCTTTCAACAGCTTGTAAATAAAATGAAAAAGAAAGGGAAGAAAACAGTGTATACAAGTAAACATTGCACATAGCAAGAAGAGAAAAATATACTAATTTCTGTAACTGTCTCAAGGTTATAAATGATATCTATAGATTCCATTTTTAACTACCCATTCCATTTTCCCTTTACTCTCTGCCAAAACCTTGACTGCTCTGAGTTCTTTACCTAAATGACCCAAACCTTCATTCCTGAAGGGTGTGCATCTTCAATTGTTATGCCTTTTCTTGGTTGCTATAGTTTTACATTGACTTTTACTATTGGGCATGAAAGTAATAAGCCATGCCCCTGAGAATCCTCTAGGTTGCAAATATAGTCTTTTTTGTCTCCAAACCAATTTCTAGTTGGTAATATGGATTAATTGCTGTATCTTTTTTCTCTCTCTTTGTTCAATGATATAGGAGTCCCAAAATGCCAGTTGGCATCGCATCTTCCAATTTGATGGAATGATTTTTGTGTCCCTGATGGAAGCATTTCATGCTTGGGGACCAAGACTGCTAAACTAGAAGAACTCAAAATTAATGGTATGGGAAGCAAAAATTGTGCAAGTGATTATTACATGTTCACTGCATACTTTCTGGAACCATGTATTTTATAAAGGAAATGGCTACCATGCAATGGTCTCTGATTTAAAGCATCTACTGCATTCTATAAAACATAACCCCATCCTTTTAGGGTGTGGTCTCCCAACTGGCATTACAACGGTTTTCAAAAAGGCATTACAACTCCCTAAACCAGAATATCCTCCATAAATAATATTCTCTCCTTCATTACATTCCTATTATACTATCTAGAATTTATAGGGCATTTCAACGCAAAATTGGTGAAAGAAGAATCACCTATTTTATGAGTGTTAAAAAGAATGACTTAGTATTTTATCTTTAAATAAGATAAAAATGGCTATTGGTTTGAGAGAGACATCTTAACATATGAAAGAGCCTTCTAAGTTATACTTTTGAAAAAAAGATTTAAAAATAAGTATGGAATTTCACTAAATGACTTTTGGAAATCTAATGGATGTAACTGTAAAGACTGTTCTTGTTTTATCTATTGATAAAATGTGATATCATTACATTTCTCCATACTGAACCATCTTTATTGTATTTGCTTTTGCCGCAGTAACAAACATCCCCCAAATCTTTGTGGCTTAAAAACACAAACATGTTACATTAGGGCTGTAGATTGCAAGCTCTGTTATAGCTTGTAGACCGACTGCAGATCTGTCCCATTGTCTTCCTATGTCCAGGATGAAGGAGCAACAGTAATTATAGTAGAGTGGAAAAGACAGATTGAAATGAATCATGCAATTGCTCTTAAAGCTTGTGCTTGAAAATGGCAAACCTGACAACCATTCAGATTCCATTGCCCAAAGCAAGCTACATGGTCAAGCCCAATGTCAATGAGGTGGAAAAATACTCCTTCAACAGTCTGATGGAGAATGAATATTTGTGAAAAGTAATGCAAACTATCATAATTACACTCAAAGAGTAGAACCTTCTTGGTCATGGTAAATTACTCTTTGGATATGCTGTTAAGTCTATTTCATAATATTACATTATGCATAATCATAAGTGAAATCTGTAATTTTTCCTGCTCTAAGAGTTTGGTAGGATGGTTATGTTTGCTTAGTAAAAGGAACTGGGTAACTTTCCATATTTTTTTCTACGTTCTATATATGGAGTTATCTATTCCTCTTAAGGATAAGAGATTTCACCAGCACTATTTAGAACTGAAGGGTTTTGGGGGAAGTAATTAATTTGATAACATAAAGTACATTTTTTTGTTATTGATAGAATATCATTAAGCTTTTAAGTAGTTTTGTTTTTTCTAGAGATAATTTACTTCATAATTTTCAAATCTGACAGTGATAAATAATATGTGTATATTTAACATGTTTTGTAAATGTTATAACTTCTCTATCATTTGTAATTATCCTGGGATTTTCTGAATTTACTATTTTGTGATTTCTTCACTTTTTTCCTATTTTCTAATGTACTTATTATTACTGCTTTTATTTTTACTCGTCTTCCTCTTGCTTTTTTATTTTCTGAATCACTTAACAAAATTTCTCATAAACTAAAAATCTAGCTACAAATTTAATTTAGCAGTATTACATAATTCCATTAAAATGAAAATTTAGTGAGGGTTGTATTTCTGTTCCTTTGTTCACTAATACCGTCAAGTGGCTAGCACTGTGCCTCTGCACAGAGGAGTTTCACAGGTAACAGTCACTGGAATCTGTTTTGTATTGCTTCCTTTTTGGAATTATGGTTATTTCTGAATTCCAACAATCTTAGATTAGATTTTTGTTTAAATTTTCATTACTTTATCAAATTTGGTGATTCTCAGACTTTAACATCCATCAGGGCTCACTTATAGAACTCGTTAAAACACTGATTTTTAAATTTTAAAACACAGGCTCTACTCTCAGAATTTCTTATTCGATAGGTTTGGGGCAGGGATCTAGAATTTGTATTTTTAAGAAGTTCCCAGCTAATGTTGAGGTCTCACTGGTTTGAGAGAGACATCTCTGTAAGATTCATTGGCATGGTTTATTTCATTTTATGAGAATGTTAATTACTGGCTTCTGCCTTAGAGAATTTATTGAGGTATCTTGGTGACAGTAATAGATCAATTACGTATGCTGCCCCAGCTATAGATATTCTGCCATCTTAATTATGTTTTAAAAATTGTCATCATTTACTTTTTGTGTTATTGAAAATAGACTAACAGTTAAGAAGATGTATATTAGAACAGCAAACTGTTGAATTCTCTAAGTTAGTTTATTGTATAGCACAAGAGAGTATAATCCTTTTAAGCATTCCGGGAAATACCTTTTAAAAAATAAAAGACTTATCACAAACTTATAGTTGGTTTAATCAAAATGTACTGGACAAATATCCAGTATCACATCTGCTGGTTACCTATCTCCGCTATTTTCTGAAAGACTTCATTCTGCAAAACCTTACCTACATGGAAATCATTTACCTGAGCCATTACTTTGTGATTCAGGCATTACATCACATTTTCCTTAGCCCACCCAACTTTAGTCCTTTCCATGAAACTGGTATATTGTGTCATTAGGCTTTCTATGCAGTGTTCCACTTTTAAGAAGTGACGGTCCTTGTACATGTGGATTTTCTTCAACCAATGGTTCCAGTTAAGAATGGCTTCCAAATTCATCAGTCAGTTTGGTGAAGCCTGCTCTGTCCTCTTTTTCTCAATTCTATTTTCTACTTCCAAAAGTTTCAGTTCCCCTGGCTTTAACTCATTTTTTTCCTCTATGGTATATCTTTGTATTATAGTATTTAAAAATTATCCTATGTATTGCTTTCTGCCACAAATTCTACTTAATCTGACATTAATACTGATGCATCTTTTAGCATAATTTAAGGATGCTCACTGCTTCATTTGTAGTTTTTCTGAATAATTTTTTAGATGCATCCCTTCTAAGTAGTAAACCACCGGATTTTATTTCATTATACACCCATTTTTTAGTGAGCAGACTAAGTGATTTACAATTTTTTACAATTCTTACACAAGTCATTTCATTATAGAAAAATCAGAAAGTTCTATTAATACAAAAAGAAAAATTAGTCAATATATTGTTTTTTAAAAATGGATTGACATATGAAGGACATTTTTTTCTAATTATTATGTTTTATAGATTTTAACACAGAGACTTTAACATTGTAATGTAGAAAGAATTATCAGTTGTCTTTTCCTTTGATTTCTGATCACTTTTGTGATTAAAAAGGGCTCTTTCCTGGGGCGCCTGGGAGGCTCGTTGGTTAAGCTTCCAGGTCATGATTTTGGCTCAGGTCATGATCTTGGGGTCCTGAGACTGAGCCCCGTGTTGGGCTCTGTGCTCAGCAGGGAGTCTGCTTAAGAGTCTTTACTTCTGCCCCTCCCCTAGCTCATGCACATGTGTACACTTTTCCCTCTCTGTAAAATGATTTAAAAAAAAAAAAAAAGTCCTTTCCTATCTAGAGTTTAGATACTCATCTGCATTTTCTTCTGATTTTTGGTTTTGCTTTCTTTACATATATTACTTTGTTTAACCTAGAATTTATTTGGTGAATATATGTTTTACTCATTTCAAATAAAAAAATATAATTATTTTATACAATATTCTTTGGGCATACTGTATTTAGGGTATTGTAGTAAACATTCAATATTTATAATTATTTTTGTCAAGTATTAGAATTGTTTTAACTTTATCCCTTCACCTAGCATTACTTACAAACATGAGAAGTTATACTCCTAAAACCTGTTATTGTAAGACAGGAATGAAGTATTTAAGACCTTATAGGTAAAGCAGGGTTAGGGGATTGTAGTAATAAGTGAACCTAAAATAATAACAGACAACTCATTAAAGAAATCAACTCCTGGCATTTTCAGTACTTTTAAACAGTAATAATCAGCACTGCTCAATTTTCGAAATGCTCTGTGAATGTGTTTTTGCCTTGCTGTAAATATAAATTATAAGAAGCAGTTTTCCTTGGATCTCCACCAAATAATTAGTGTTTTTTATGATTCAGTTACCTTTTTTAGCTTAGGATAATTGAAGCAGAAAATGCCAGTGTATTGTGAGATATTCTTCAAACCTTTCTAATGCATTGCTTTATGTTTGAGATAACTTAATTCCAGTGTAGAAATGACCATGGCAGAACATTGCTCTACCTCTAAAGCTTTCACATGTCTCAATTCCTTTCCTTTGGTTTACTTTGCCTCAGTTCCCTATATCTCTCCCAAGATTACATTACAAAGATATCTACATACACTTGCTCTTCTATATATTTTATCTTCCTTTTCTCTTCCCAGGATTCCATGCTTTCATTGTAATTTTAAAAATTATCCTCAAGAAAAATTATTCATGTTTGTAAATACAGTATCCTAAATTCTCACATTTGTGGGAAAAGTACAGGTATGCAAATCCATATTTATAGAGTTTTGTACAATAGGAATTATAGTTGGGGAGACATTATTTCACTCAACACAAAGTGTTTAATATTAGAAATCTGCTTAATGGGACTCTATTTCATCTGGTATGGGAACACATTTAAGACAGTGGAGTTGATACAATGACTATATCTATATAACTAAAGCATCAAGGCTATTGAAGAAAAGCTAGATACAGTTAATTCAGTAGCGTAAATGACTAATTATGTTTGATATATGGCTGAAATATTAATAATAAAATTTACCATAAAAATTGAAAAAGATCTACTGGAAAATCGCTATTTTTGTGGTAGTATTTAAAAGTCATATAAAAATATCTTTGTATTTTTGCTTTTTCCAAAGTACTAATAACTGGCATTGCTCAAACTAGTACAGTAAATTTAAATATTAAAATATTTTATCCATATCAAATGTCAAGGGCTCTAAATGTGACATTACAATAAATATATGATCTGCATCAGTACTTAATACTTTAAAAGAGTTAATTTACTTTATTCACATATCAAATTATATCAATTATCATTGAAACATGTACAATATGTTAGTCTTGTATTTAATTGATTATAAATAAGAAATGCCACTGTTTTAACAACACAGTAATAAATGTAGCTCACCATCAGGGAGAATAACCATTAAAATGAGTACAGCAGAACAATTAATTCAAATTTACTTCCAAAGAATAACTTAAAAGAAATGATAGACATTTTGAATGAGATTTAAAACATAACAAGCCAAAAGATTAGAAAGTTTAAGAACTGCAACTCAAACACCATAAAAAGGCAGTATTAAGGCTATAGAGATTCAATTGTCAGTGACTGACAGAAGTATTATATATTGCCAGTATACAAAAAAAAAAAAAGTCCCAATATGGAGTAAAAATGTGAGTATCAGTAGTGTTAGGTTAAAATGGAAAATATTAACAAGGCTATTGATTGTAGCAAAAATAACACTGGCAAAAAGATATCTAAAAAAGTTAAGACACTGCAAGAGCTGAATCAACTTATTTCAAAATTTCTCTTTGGAGAAATGTTTCTTTCCCCAGATGTTCATTACACATCCATTTAGGTATTATGTTTTTAGAAAGTAGGAGGAAAGATTAAAAACACAGAAAATGGAACCTGAAAGTAATCACTAGAAAATAGTTTTGAAAGCAAATCTGACACTGGAGTCCTAATGTAATTACTATGTCAAACTCCACCAATCCTTGACTGAAAGTAAACTACATCATCTCACATGATGCTTTATTACAAAATTAGCCAAGATAAATGATGACATTAATAGCCATAATAAATAAATGTCATAAATCACTAATAACATTTAGTCAACAAAGCAGGGTTGTTTAATAATGCTCCCCAAATACAACAGGTAGCATTTCTATTGAATAATTGGGTTTTATAACACACCTCTTTCTCATGAGTGAATTTCTAACAAGGTTCATTTAAAATAAGGCACAGAACATGTGCCTTTCCTTCCTTGGTTTAAATGGTTAATCAATAATGACTCAGATAGAAAGTACTAGGACTCTTAGGGGAATACCATGGTTTTAGGACAGGTGTTCTCAACCTTTTATTTTTTTTTTCTTCCTTTTTCTGATGGAGGCTCATTCATGTTATAGGGGAAAAGAAAAGGACTGGAGTCCAGTGTACGAAGTAATAATGATTTTTAAAAATTGAGAGGTAGAAAACAGTTAAATGATAACACCTGTCAATTACAAAAGTACAAATCAATTCATAAATACAAAATGTCACATAATTCTAAAAAAGGTAGTTAATGGAAGAATAGCAGATCAAGAATAGTTAACACATCTCAATATAACACTGATGATACACTGGCAGGAAAGCAACCTTCTTGAATATTATGGAAATTTCAACCGCCTGCATGGGTGCATATAGAGGAAGAGTTTGTAAAGGTGCCAAGAATTGGTGGCACCACACAACTGAGTGGAGTACTGAATTAGAATTCTCTGTTATTTGTGGTAATGCAATAATCTTAGTCTATGAATACCAAATTTAGTAAGTCTTAATAACTCATTCAGGAGGTTACTACTAAGAAGCACACAGTTGTCAGTAAAAATGAATCTATGAAATTGGGCTCATTCATATGTAAGTATAAAAAATGAGCCTTGCATTTTTCCATGAAGAGAGCTCTCAAAGGCATGAATTTGCTTTAAAACAAGACTTATTTAGGGAACCCAGTGTCTGACATAGAGCTTGAAATACTGTAGTGGATGGGCCTAAAATATACAGAAAAACAAGCACGTGTGATTAATATCTGATTTCATAAAAAACATATGAAGTACAATCTCATAGATCTGATGTAATTTTCTGATAAATTACATTTTAGACAGTATGGAATGATTCCTCAAAGCTTACAATGAATTCATTCCCTTAATCACTTCAGCAATGTTATTGAAATTGTTTTTGATTCATAAAAACCTTATTACTAAATTACTGCAAGAGCAACATTTCAATGGTCTTTGTTGATCTTTTATTTAAGATTGTATTTCTTTATGGCCCTGTACTGTATCAGGGTCAAATGCAGCGGCAAAGTTAGGATTTGACAGAATTAAGAGGAAAAGGCCTGCAGAAAAGATGAGGTAAGCCATTTTTACAAAAGAGAGGGCCATTTTTACCAATGAAAGCATTTTGTCCATTTGTGAATGACATGGTGTGGGTGAAGTTAAGTGGTGTTGGTAGAGGATTCAGAGAAATAAGGGAACTTGGGGATTTGCAAAAGGACTTTGAAAAAGTCTGGCATCTTCCACAGGATAAAATTAGAATGTTTGTTGAAACAATTTTGTCCTTAATTCTAGTAATTTCTGATTTACTGATTTTAGCAGCCAACGTGAGGACAGAAATTACTGTAGAATAACTGAAATATTTAGTATACCTGGTATTACAGCACCCTCTATCACATGATCATATACAGAACATTTATATGTAGTAGCCGCTTTAATGTGGGAATATTCATTTATGTACAACTCTCCTGGTTCTAGGGCTTAAACTTATTATGTTCCAGTACAGGGGTCAAAGGCCTACACATTTCTCCAGTTCTAGTATCATCACTCTCTCTCCTGTAATAGCAAAGGGCATTAATGACAAAGCAATCTTGAACTCTAAATTCTTCCAGGTGTGGTTCTAGTACCAACACCTTAAACATCAGGGGAGAATTTATCAAAGCTGTAATTATCCAGCTCTACCCCCAGTCCTTCCCAGTTAGAAACTCAGAGGTTAAGGCCAATCTGCTTTAATAAGCCTTTTAGGGACTTCTGATGGATGCTCAAGTTTAAGAACCACTGCTCTATTACAGAAGAAATGCGCAGTGGAGCAGTCAAGTCAGTAGGCGCTAATGTACGAATTCTAAAAACTTATCTCACTTGCACTATATACTTTGATATTCACTGAGAACAATCTCATGCTAGCCACCTACTATTGTCAGGCCCACAAGCTTCCAGGGAAATCTAGGTTGTCACGTAAAAATCATTATTAGGGAAGAATTTACCTCGATTTTGCTGACTTTGGGGAAATTATGTTTCCTCTCTGGTTATCTAAAAGAAATATGCCATGCAAACAAATCAATACTCAGCTCTCTGAGGCTGTGTTTGGGAAATTTCCTTAGCCTGTTTTTCTTTAATGTTTCAAGTTTTTATTTAAATTCTAGTTAGTTAACATATAGTGTAACATTAGTTTCAGGAGAATTTAGTGATTTATCCACTAAATTCTATGCTTTTCTATAGGCTCCAAACACGTATACACTGTACGCTTTTACGAAAGTGGCTTAATACGTGAAAAGAAACAAAAGCTTTTATATCAGAGGACAATCTAAGCCACAAAGCCTGTGCCACCTTCCCACCAAGTGGGAAATAGAAGACCCCATTCCTGACGGACTAAGAAATACATGCGGGGATGAGTGGGAATAGTTCAGGAACAAGGCTTGTGGAAGCATAAAAACAGAGAAACTTTTTTTTTTTTCTGAGCTTAAAACTATCGAAAGAAATCCGTTTTCTCTCCATCTTGGGAATACATAGCTACTCCTGCAAGCAACCTCCAATTCAAAGTCATGCGAAGTACCTCCTGCGCGGGAACCCGGCAGGGCGGAGACTCGGGTGCCTCCCTTGGGGGGGAGGGGCGAGAGAAAGAAACGCCGGGGCCGCGATTTCTCTGGAAGGTTCCGAGAAAAAGGCGCGCGCCCCCTCCGCGGGCAGCGGGAGACGTGGCACCAGATGGCGCTGCCGCACCGAGAGCCGGAGCCTGGGTGACTAAGAGGACGGGAAGAGGCGTCACCGGATCCTTTTCTTCGTGTCCCTCGCCGGAAATGCGCGCTGGCGCCAGCCTCTGGTCCCGGATATTAAGACTTCTGGAGAGTTCCCGCGTGAGGGCGGGGCTAGGACCGGAACCGAACGGCAACCGTAGGGCCTCGGGGCGGAAGCCCCGGGCGGTGCCAGCGGGGGGCCGCCTTGTGGTGCGCGCGCCTGCTCCAAGGCGGGAGCGCGGGGCCGGGGGAGGTGAGGAACGCGAGGGGCGGGGCCTTGCCATGCGCGTGCGCACTTTTGGGACGTAGTCGCTCCTGGCGTGTGCGTCTTTCTCCATTTTTGCACGTTTGCTGGCCCGGCGAGGCGGAAGTGGTGACGTAGTAGGGTTTTTTCCCCCTCCTCTCCCGCCGGCGGGGTTTGGATTTCTAGCTGTGAGTCAGGTTTCTGGAAATCTTTGTGGAAAGTTAATGGTATATGAGGTAAAAACTCGAGCTGTATTTTCCTCCTGACTCTAAAGCGATCCACATGTTGCTGGGCGCGGTCCCAGTGCTGGTATGGACCCAGCCTTTCCCTCTAAATCTCTGGACCGGCTTGATCCACCCACTCTGTTTCTTTAAGCATCAATCATGAGGCAGTGGGGATGTCGCAAGGAAAGGAACTCCAGCAAATAAGACTCTTCCTGTGGAACCCCAGTTATTTAAGGAAGCGTGCTTTTGCTTTTTAACAGTGCTTCTCAAGAATTTGAGGCGTTCAGTCGAGTTTATTTTTCTGTTTTTGTCAGTGTAAACATTTTATATTGTGCTTTTTGTGGTGTAGTCTTGGTCTTGCACACACTTTGTTAACTGAAGGAAGGCTGCTTGTACAAAGCGTTCCAAAGGAAGATTCTGCCGTTTTTCCATTTTTGCACAGTAGAGGCAAACCACTTTTAATGGAAGGATGGACCATAGTGACTAGTGAAAAGTGCACTGGCTTTGTTTTGCGTTTAGATGCAGCATGGAAACAACTAAGACGTTGGGAAAAAAAAATCTGTATCCATCCTGTTCTAGTTTTGATTGTAATTCAATTTTTAAGAAAGATTTTATTTATTTGTCAGGGAGAGAGAGCACAAGCAGGGGGAGCAGCAGGCCCAGGGAGAAGCAGGCTCCCGGCTGAGCAGGGAGCCCAATGTGGGACTTGATCTCAGCACCCATTACCTGAGATTAAGGCAGATGCTTAACTGACTGAGCCACCCAGGCATCCCTCGCTTGTAATTCTTAAAGTGTCAGCTGCAAGGTGCCTGGTTCTCCCAAGAAATTTGTTCAGTTTTGGTAAACACTTTTATTTCTGTATTTCAGAGCTCTTTCTATTCTGTGGCCTAAGTAAGAACTGAGTACTTTAGAAAGCCACAGCGAAAGGAATGGAGACGTAAGCAGATACACTGAGAAAAACAGGTGGACTGGGGAATGCAAGATAGTTAGATTGTCTCTAATAGCTAAATGAGGACATTTTACTGTTTCTCAATAAAACCTTTTGGGTGGTCTTGGTAGGAGGTGTAAAGAAAGCTGTTGTGGCTTGAGGAGTGCCATGACATATGTTTATATGAAAATCCCAGGGAAAAAAATGTGGGCAATATTGCAGTATCATTAGGCTGATTAGAAATAGGACAAACAGGAGGCAAGACATCCAGGAAAAATTTAAAAAGCTAGAAAACCCCACAGTGGTAGATATTAGAAAATATGTGAAAGAGAAAGAGTCAAAGCTGTGAAAATATGGAAAGAGGCTGATTTGGAAGACAGTAAGTGAAAAACAGTTTTAGATCTCAACCTGAATGTGTAGAATAAGGAATACTTTATTAGGTGTTTCAGCTTTGGATATACTGCTCGTAGTTGAAAGAGTGCTTCATTTTGCCACCATTATATCAGTAATTTAGTAACATAGTTCTTCATAGTTTAAAAATTCATCAATTTTATGTATGTATGTATGTATTTATATTCACAAATAGTGGCATTTAAATCACTTGTCTGCAAGTACCTCGATTCTTGTCCCTCACTATTGCTTGCCTGGCAAAACCTGGCTCATGAATGAACACATACATTTATGTTTTCTGTGCTTGCACCCAGAGCTTAACAATTGGGTGAACTAACAATGATCTCACACCTAGATGGGCTCTTCACATTGTCCAGTCACCCAACTTCTTTTCTCTAGTTACTTCGCTGTCTTCTGGAAACCAAATATTTCATTATTTTTCTTCCTTTCTCAAATTACCAACTGTCTCTTCAACCAATGACTTTGCTTCATATTTTATTAAAAAATAAAATTGTGAGCCTAAGCCAAGAATTCTTTTTTCTAGCATCTACTCTACCTGTGCCTGTACTTTTTGAACATCTTTCATCTAGTTTAAAAGGATGATGGATCTTTCTATCAAATGCAAACACTTGATACTGTCTTTCATTTTAGCCATTTGAGTGGGTATATGGTATTAGTTTTATCTTTGTGAAGTGTATTTAAAACTTTTGCCCAATTTTTAAATGGAGTTTTTCTTATAATTGAGTTGTAGTAGTCATTTATATATTTTGCACATTATATTCTTTATTCTTTATTATTATTTTATTATAAAAGCACTTCACATAAAATCTACCCTCTTAGCAAAATTTTAAGTATATAGTACATTATTGTACTATTGGCACTCTGCTGTAATCCCTAGAACTTACTCATCTTGTATAACTAATTTTGTACCCTCTGACTAATACCTCTCCATTTCCCCTTCCCCTTATACACACTTTTTTTTGTCAAAGTGTGTGTTGTGAATATTTTTCTACCAGTTTGTGGCCTGTCTTTTCATTTTCTTAATAGCGTAATTTGAAGAGCATTTTTTGTAAGTTGTATTTTTCTAGGAATTTGTACATATTATCCAAATATTAAAGTTCATTAGCATAAGGTTGTAAATAAAATCCTATTATGTTTTTAATATTCACAATTTATTATATTTAAGCCTATTATCCACTGAAGGTTAATTCATCTGTATGGTATAACAGAAGTTGATATTCATATTTTTCAGAATGAGAATCCAGTTATTCCAGTAGCATTTGTTGAAAGGATTATCTTTTTCCCCATTGAATTACTTTGGCACCTTTGTCTGATTTTCTGAATGTCTATTCAGTTCCATTGATAAGTATATGTCTAGCCTTATGCCAACTTATCCAGCTTCCTTTTTTCTCAAAATTGTTTTGGTCATTCTAATTACTTTGCATTTTAATATAAATTTTAGAATCGGTGTTTCAATTTCTGAAAAAGCTGGCTGGGATTTTGATTGGGATTCTGTTGAATCTGCCGATCAGTCTGGGGAGAATTGACATCTTAAAAATATTGAGTTTTCAAATCGATAATCATGGCATATCTCTCCATTTGTCTTGATCTTTAACTTCTCTATGTAATTTTCAGAATACAAGTCTTGCACATATATTGCTAAATTTTTCCCTAAGTATTTCATGTTTTTTTATTTTACTATAAATATATTGTTAAATTTCCAGTTTTGAGTCATTGTATTTTTTAGTTCTAGAATTTCACTACTTCTCTGGTGAAATCCTGAAGTCCATGCCTAATAACTCCAGTATTTGGATCATCTGTGGATCTTGTTTCTATTGTCTTTTTCTTATTCCTCTTGTGCCCAAAAATTTTTAATGGAATGCTGTCTTTGTTTATGAAAAAATTAGACTGAGCAATGTTTTTTGCTTCCATAAAAGATTTTACTTTTGCTTCTGACAAGAAGGTAGGCCAGGGGTAGAGCACCTTAATCTCTATCGTTTTCAGTCTGTTAGGTCTGGTCTATTTCAGGTCCGTCTTATTCCTATGATGGCCCTTTTCTGTGTCTCAACCAAAAGCCTGAGGTATTTTCATTTTTTTAAGTATTTTTTTTAAAGATTTTCTTTATTTATTTGCGAGAAAGAGAATAAGTGAGAGAGAGAGAGACACCAAAAGTGGCGGGGTGGGGGGGGGTTGCAGAGGGAGAAGCAGACTCCCCGCTGAGCAGAGAGCTGGATGTGGGGCTGGATCCCAGGACCCTGGGACCATGACCTGAGCCGAAGGCAGACACTTAACTGACTGAGCCACCCAGGCACCCCTAAGGTATTTTCAAAGCCCATTCCTCATTGGTTGTCCTTGAACTCCAGTTTTTATTTTCTCAGAATCATGGGACTCTCAAAAGCTATTCTTGACTTCTTTACTTCTTAGCTGCCACGTTCTGAGTGACTTCCCAGCCTCAGGAACAGCTTCCAAATTGGCAAATAAGTCAAAGGGAAAAACAGTTAAATATGGACAGACTTCTCCATACCTTCTCTCCAGGATCTTGTTCTCTCAAGATGACATCAAAAAGATCCTTTTTGTATTTTTAACCAGCTTTTCTAGTTCCTCGTTAAGAGGATGGGCCTGATTAAAAAAAGAAAAAGAAAAAAGGAAAGAAAGAAAAGTAAAGTACATCATTGGCAGAAGTGGAAGACCCTCTTAACTTAAGAAGTTTCAATGATGCAGGGCGCCTTATGGCTCAGTCGTTAAGTGTCTGCCTTCGGCTCAGGTCATGATCCCAGGGTCCTGGGATGGAGCACTATGCTTCTCCCTCTCCTCCCCACTTGTGCTCTCTCTCACTATCTCTGTCTCTCTCACTCAAATAAATTAATTTAATTTAATTTTAAAAAGCCTCAACGATGGTAATAAAGAGTATTCTCTTCCTGTGTCAGTGTTATCATTTCTTGTCCCCAAACACCAGAAACAATCCAGGAGACACACCAATGGCTTTCTGTCTTGCATCTGGAGGTGTCTCTAGGGCCTTCTGGAAGTGATAACCCCTTGCCACAGGTGGGTTCCTTAATTGTGTTTAGAATTTGCCTACCTATGTCTTCTGCCCTCTGCTCCTTCTACCGAGGGTCCCAGGGTAGTTTTGTTTTCACGCAAACCAAGCACAGCTATCGCTGTAGCTGCAAATTCAGTCTGTTGCCTTTGGTATTCTTACAGTACAAGCATATGTTCCAGTCAGGCAGGAAGAAATGCATCCCTTTATTTTTATAGATATCAGGAAAAAGATATACGCTCCCCAAACAGAAAATGGATTTTATTTCTTTTTTTTTTAATATTTGAGACAAATTATATTTATTTATTTATTATTTTTTAAAGATTTTATTTATTTAACAGAGAGAGACACAACCAGAGAGAGGGAACACAAGCAGGGGAGTGGGAGAGGAAGAAGCAGGCTCCCAGCAGAGCAAGGAGCCCAATGTGGGGCTCGATCCCAGGACCCTGGAATCATGCCCTGGGCTGAAGGCAGAACTTAATGACTGAGCCACCCAGGTGTCCCTGGATTTGATTTCTTACTGTAATTTCAAGCAATAATTATATAAAACATTGCCCACAAGCTCATGGGTGTACTATAGAAAGGTCAGAATGGACAGGACTTAATCCCAGATTCCCCACTTCTTGGTGGAGGATTAAGTTATATAACTTTTCTGAGCCTTACTTCCCTAATTTGAAAAACAAGATGTCTACTTTCCAGGGTGATTGTTGGATTTCAGAAAAAGATACCATTTGTAAAGTGTCTGATACATGATAGGTTCTATTATTACGTTAAAAATTATTTATATAGATTTCAAGGATTTGTCCAAACTGCAGCACTGTTTCAGAACCCACAGTATTTTGAGATTTCTGCTCATCACATAGTTCACTTTATTCAGTAAACATTGATCCTCTATTAAATACAGAACACTGCACTAATACACTAGCATGCAAAAACTATGAAACAACTTGCCTCACAGGTCTATAAACATAGCTTGTCCGTTTTATTAAAAGCCACGGTCAGAACTGTTTGGAAAGTTTCTTCACCCATAGTGTTCAAGTATAAGACTGTGATTTTGTTCTCTTGCCGCTATTTAATGAATCCTGAAATAGTTTTTGTTACCTAAAATAAAATTTGATAGAGTTTAACTTAAAATAAAATTTAATATAAAGCAGCTCTGATATGAATAATTTCCAAGGGAGTTTTATTATTAACAAACCAATAGGACTGTATTGTGAGGCAGTTTCTCTTAGAAAACTGACACAATGGACCATGAGCTCGGCTTTAGCGTGTTAATAATTAGCCTGACTCATCCAAAGACTGGAGGATAGGCTGTTACCAAACATCATGGGAAGTTCTGTTCAGTGTGCTGGCAGAGGGCTTTCTTCTTTCTTTAAAGGGAAAAACCAATTTATTTTATAGTTGAATGTCCATAAAAAGAACTGTCTGCCGGCTTTTCCATTTTAACCCTGCTCTTCAGATTGTTCTAGGTCTGACACATTTATAAGCCCCTTGAGTACAAACACTTGTCCTCAGGCTTTATCATGTCAACTCTCATATCCATTTCTAAGGTCTTTCTACTTAATTTCTATTTTATCAAGGGAGCATTAACAGTTATGCAGTAAATATGAACTGAGTAATTTTATAAGATTCTCAGATCCAGTAAGAGATTCTCCTGTGATAAGAAAACACCATTCAAAATCAAACATTCTATTTTCTGAAGTTGATTTCCTTTATTATTTGGTGGCTTGTTTTTATTTTCCTAATCCATAGAATAAACAAATATAGCTTGGAACGGGTAAAATAAAAAATTTTCTTACAGTATTGACTATAAAATTATCCAAATTATGTTTTACTGATTAAATTTCCTAATTTCCTTGCTTTAAAAAAATACAAGTGCAAGGAAGTAATGGCAATACAAGTTAGTAATCTTATTCACCATTTCAGTCTTGCCTCACCATTTTTTTTTCTACATTTGAGTTCCCAGTTCTCTAACTGTATTACTGGGGTCTCACATTTAATTATATCCATTCTATAATTGGGTAAACTTGAATTATTTGAAATTCTTCTGGAACAGTCATATATTGAATTCATTTACATGTACACACAAAAAATTAAATGTCAAGTCTAGAGTGGCTTTCCCATAACCCTGCTCTATTAATGTCTTAAAAATCACCAAATGCTCTTATTCCAGATCATGATGAGGTCAAGCTGGAGTGTTAAATCTGACCTCAATGAGTTCTATAAGGGATTGCTCAGTCCTATTGCAATCCAGTAGTTTAAGTATAGATTTTCTGACAGTCATTTTGCCTTTTATAATGTGCTTAGATGGAACAGTAAAACAAATGTGCCTTTTACTACTCTGAATGGGGTTATTGTAGAGATATCAGAAGAAGCCATAAATAAGGGTGCAACATTTCCTTTATCCCCAAAACACAAATAGTCATATTGAGAACTGGAACATATTTACTGCAGCTTTTGTAATAAGAGAAAGAATATAAGTTTTCTATGTTCAAAATAAAGTTGACCTTAGTACATAAAAACTGATATAATCTAAGAAGTACCTCTCTGCCCTGCTTCCCTTTGGAGCAGCCCTTTGTCATATCCCTTTAATTCATATTATTGAATTGTTTTAAAATTGAACCAGCAGACTGACATTTTCTCTCAATTATCTGCTTCTTGAAGTTTTGTTTTTAAATTACTAAAAATCAATTATACCCGTAATTGATTGCCTTTGGTTTTCTGTGGTAAAACATAAAATATGTTTTACAAAATGTATTTTACTTAACAAAAATGTATTTTACTTAAGTGTATAATTTGAAATTGTTATAGCTCAAAAATAATTCCATGTGACTCTTCCTCAACTGCTTTTAAATTATAAAAATCATTATCATGATTAAATAATTATCTATGCTACACGGCTTTTAAATCATCAATATGAATGTTCACATGATGACTTGGTGCTAAAATTTCCAGTTAGTGCCTTTTTTACTTCGGTTTTTATTTTTGGCCACTCCTATTCAGATTTACATGATAATGAAAACCCATTTTTGTTTCTTGTTTTTTGTCTGGAATTTGGAAAAGTTACTAGGTTAGAAAAGAATGATGTCTTCTTTCATCAGGAAAACAATGCATTTTAATTTTCCCTACTGTCCATCTTTGGGGTGAGGGTTTTGTTTCGATAGCAGATTATCACAATTTATAGATTAATGAAAGAAAATTCAGTTTTTATAAATAATGTTAAAACAGACACAATCCCTACCCTCATGGTGTTTACAGAAGGCACTTAGTGATTAGATTAAGAAGAAGGTAAATATATCAAAGGCATCAAAGTGTTTTATAGCCATTTTCAACAGTATTTCCACAGTGGATTGTATGAATAAAAGAAATATATTAGAAAAGAAAATGTTCTTTTCTGCCTACATAACAGTATACATGATCCCAAAATAGAGGCATGAAAAATGCATGAAAAAAAATCTAGCATGTGGTTTCAAACATCTTTAAACCAAAGATTACATGATTAAATTAAATGATTAAAAAGCAAAAGACCTTTTAAAAATTGTTGAATTCAAAAGTCTACCTTAGGAATTTCATTTAAATCCAAAGGCCTGATCTTTTATGGTAGGAGACTCCGAGATGTAAAACAAGTGACATTGTATTTATAATGAGAAATCCGAGACTAGAAAATTTAGTAAAAAGCTGAGGAGGTTAACAAAAGGTATTATTTCAGGACTGCTGATTGGCTTTCTTGCCTGCCCCCACGCATTTCTGTTGTGATGTATTAACTCCACTTACCTCTACTTATTGATCAGTAACTAATTATTCAAAAATTCTAAGTACAAAGTTCTTTCTAATATTCTGATGACTATGAAGTAAGTATAAAATATGTCCTTATTTTCTAGGAACTTTGAGAATAATTGGAGACACTCATCCAATGGGAAATACCTAATGATCAAGTAAGAGATGATATCTCAGACTGTGATAGTGAAGAAGGGCACTGATAATGAGAGCCATCATTTGTTAAGGGCCCAGCATGTGTGTAGAGCTTTCCTCCAGAGCAGGACAGTGTTGAAAAGATTGGGGGAAAAGATCCAGGTTTATATTGCCAGTAGTGTAAAAATCTGGAATTGGCATTCTTGGGGCTTGACTGGTATCTTTAAATTCCTCTGCCTGGAATCTCCAACTACAGTACTCCAAGATGGGCCTTTTTCCCCAACTGGCCACTTAAGACTTCAACCAGTGCTTAGCTGTGGGCATCTAATGAGTTCATCTCACCCAGATTCTTTCTTCTGGGTTCTCAAAAAAAGTGGTTCTCTCCCTTAAGTGTATCTCTTGGCAATGTAGTCCTTTCTAAGAGACTTCTTGGCGGGTTTCTTCATCTGGAAGGTGTGCGTCTGGTCCACACAAAGCACTTGTCTTTCCTTGGCTAAGCTGTACATAGAAGTACAGTGAGTTCCTAACAGGGCTTTTTCTCTCTGCTCTGCTGCCTTAAGTGAACATGGGCATTGCTACACTTTACATTCCTCTTACCTGAGTCGGAAACCAGATATGAATCAGACAAATTCATAATTCCTGAGATACAAGGAAACAATTGCTCAGAAGTACAACTTTTTTGATAAACCAAATAACATAAATTTCTCTCCTATGTTTTCATGAAAAGAATTATATACACACATCACACTATACACAAAACTCAATTTCAGGTGTATTAAGAGCTTAAGAGTGAAAGTCAAAGCTTGAAAACTTTTGGGATGTTTTTGTGACTTCAAAATAGACTTTCTTAAAAGATATTTTTAAAAAGCCATAAAAGAAGAAGAAGAAAACTAAATGAAGGGATCAGAAGAAATGCTAAAAATTATAATTCAGAAAACTTTTCTGAAATAAAAAGGATTTGAAGTTACATGTTGAAAGAGCTCATCATACACTTAAGAATATCAACCCAGAATGATGAACCCAAAGATATTCTATTACAATTATTGGGTTTAAGCGAAAAAATATTCTTTGACTAAGGGGAAAAAGCATGCAATTTATAGGAGATTATAATTAAATAATCATCAAAATTTTCAAGAACAACTCTTTTTGTTCAAAGAAAATAAGATTCTCTCATTTCTTTTCCTTTAGTTTCTCAAGGAAAGAAGACATGAGCCAAGCATTTCATATCCAGTGAAACTGACTTTCAAGTGAAAAGAGCACTGGGAGTCTTCAGCTCTTTCTGAAGAATCAACTAGAGATTGAGCTTCAAGTAACCTAATGACCAGAAAGACATCAACAGAAGGACTGGTGAGCACTGAATATGTAGTTCTTGGTAGGACTAAGACAAAAATGAAGGCTAAGAGAATGAGAGTATAGTATATAATGGCTAAAAATGTAGGAAGGAATGGAGAATTGGGGAGAGCATATGCAAAAAAAAATTTTTTTAAGTTTTTTTAGTACTCATGTGGTGGTAGTATTAATATTGTTATTTTGAGACTACTCTATGTGTAATACGAGTTAAAAACAAATGAGTAATTATGGGATATTCTAAATCTATCCTAGCCTGTGTCCTTGGGAACCAATGTTCTCAGTGTAGAAGGAAGGGGAAACAAATGTAATAGCTAAGAGATTGAATAAAAGTACTGTAATCCTAAATTTGAATTGTAAGTATCAATATGAACTCATGAAGAACCTCTCTCCCTCTGAAAAACAACTAGAAACTAATTACCAACCCAGTAGCAATGAGAATTGTTTCATTATTGTGTAGATTGTGTTCTTGGAATATAATTTCTCATTAAAAGAAATCAGAGCTTCTTGAAAAATTTCTAATTCTAGATTTAGGGGATAAAATGTATAAGATGAACCTAGAATAGCTTGTCATTTCATGGCTAGGAAGCTATCAAATACTACTTGAAAAGGTTCCTGTTGGCCAAAGATAGAACAATGTGAATTTCAATCATGGGAATAATTGCAATGGATTGAAACTCATCAAGTATATTTAAATCCATGTGTTCATAATGATTTTTTTTAAAGAATGATCACTTTTAGAAGGTAATAGGAAACCAGTTCATTATCTTGAAAACTAATAATGAAGTTAAAGACTTAAACATTTATCCTGCTTTCCTTTATGAATCGTAACACTGGGTAACCAAATAGTAAATGAAGGAAACATCTCCATGTGACTATATTCCAACTCATACATGAAAAAAGAATTAAAATATAATCTTGTTGCAACCCTCAATAAATTCATAAATATAGGTAGTTAGTATCAATGCCTGCTAATATGAAAAAGGAAGACAATCAGGTATTATATACTTCTTGATGGAAGCACTCAGCACTATCACAGTCATGGAACCCAAATCGGATTCACATACTGATTTTCAGAAAAACAGAAGACAGGAACAAGTTGAAATGCACTATTGAACATGCATTTTGCAAAATTCGGACTGTGGAGAACAAGATTGTAGAAAAAACTTGGGTTTTTCAACAGGTAAATTGTAACAGAAATAAGTTACAGATTAAGAGAGTTAAAAGATATCAAAAATTTTATAAGAAAGCTGGACTAAACTTTAGCATCTAGGGATACACATTTGACTGATAAAGCTATGAAAAATGCAGGGAAATAATTACTTTTAAAGTCCATAACAGTTCCTTTTGGGAGGAAGAAGGAGATTGGACTTTGTATGGAGTATATTGGGGGATTTTGTTGGGGAATAGGGCAGAGTTCTGGCAAAGTTTTACCCATTGACCGGATGGTGATTAAAAGGTTCTTCACAGTTGAGTAATTCATTAAGCTATGCATCTGTTCGTGTGCTTTTCTATATTTCTAGTTGACAATAAAAACATTGTTTTGAAAAAGGACTTGCAAAAAAGGGAGGGAGCAGAGGCAAGGGAGAGTTGAACTCACGTAAGAAATGTTGAGGTACTGAGGCATGTTTAAACTCCTTGATATTTATATAATCTCCCTGTATTGTTTAACTTTATCAGTTGTAAAATACAACAAGAAATCCACAGTGTCCCCATTACCTACAGAAAACAGTCAAACTCCTTAATATGTGGCTTCTTTATATGAGGACCCTCATAATACTGGCATACATCATGTGTTGCCATTACCCACCAGGCCCAGACAGATGGAGTCAGACAAAAACCCTCACTAATCTTTGAACATGTAGTGTTCTTCTTAAGCTTTCATGTCTTTGGGATTCTCTTCCCCTGAAATACTATTCTTCCTTCAAAACTGAGTTTAAATGTTATTTTCTCTATGAACTCTATGAACTTTCCCCAGGCAGAATTATTTGCTGTTTTGTCTGTGTTCCCATATCATCGAGTACGTACTTTGGTTTAAATCCCAGAATTATTTGCTGTTTTGTCTGTGTTCCCATATCATCGAGTACGTACTTTGGTTTAAATCCTTATAATATTATCAGTCTACATGACTCTTTCTCCCTAGACTAGAACTCTTCAAGAAAATATATTTATTTTTGTTTTTCCAGTGCTTGCACAGTGCTTGACATATGAATGAATGAACAAATGAATGGGGTGAATGGAGACAAGAATTGAGTGGCTCCAAAGATACCACTGGGTGCAGGGGAAAGATGTAGATACCACAATCGACTATGTACAAGTGATGTAGATACCACAATTGACTATGTACAAGTGACAAATAAAGCNGATACCACTGGGTGCAGGGGAAAGATGTAGATACCACAATCGACTATGTACAAGTGATGTAGATACCACAATCGACTATGTACAAGTGACAAAGTCACAAGACTGCTAAAGCTTGTCCTATGTGTCACTATGCTAAGTTGAACTGTATGTCATCATGAGTCTTCTGTGTTCTCACATCTTATGTTTTGTTCTGTCACTTCTATATCCATCTTCAATGGATCCAGTGAGGGATTTGAAAGAAACATTTGGGTTCTTCAATCAGCGTGGTGCTTTTTCTTAGTCTGTGTGTGGTGGGTCTCCATTGACTGTTTTATTGTACTTGATCCATCAGCAAGGGTGTAGTCATAGCTCTCATAGAGGCTATAATACAATTAGAACTCTGGCTTCCTGAAGTCCTAACAACATCTTGATACAATATGGGCCAAAAAATGAAATGAGAAGTAATAAATAAAATTGTATTAGTAGGTCCTATTAATATCACCATTTTAATCTAATGAGATGGCAGAGACATTGAGAACTTAAGTACCTCACTCAAGTCACACAACAGTAAGCAGAGAAAGCGCAAGCTGAATTTGGGCAGCAGCCCTTTTTTGCTACACTCAGTACAAGCACTAAATAAATAGTAGTTATTATTGTGATAGAGAAGAGGAATCTCATGTCTAACAGTAGGAACACAAAAAGCTGGAAGGCCTCTCTCAGATGGATGTGGAATCAAGTATATCTTTTTTAGTCTAATTTAGCAGGATAAGTAAGTTAGTCCCAGTTATAGGAAGAACAGATTAGAAACATTGTCAAAAATGAATTCAATACAAACTAGCTCAGCTCAGCTCAGGAAAATTTTCAATTTCTTCTTTGTGTTTTTAATGTTCCCTGAAGGTTAACTACACAAGCTTCTCTTGATATACAGAACACATCTACTACTTGAAAAATAAATGGCAAAGGTGACTTTGAGTCTATGCATAGCTTTGACCTTTGGCTCACTTCATTTATATTTGGACAAAAACTGATGTCACATTATTTATGCCTATTGTTGCAACTGGATGTTAAGTCAGTATTTAAATGTTTTAAAATATGGATGTTTCTTTATAAATATTGTGCCTTCCTCTGAAAAATTAAGTGTAATGGTCCTCAATTTCCAAATCAGTTAATTAGTAAGATTCTTCTTTGCAAATAAGGAAATTAAAGAATGGCATGCTGCACTTTTAAATAATATATAAAAATTAGAATATTAAATATTATATTTTAGAAATGTCCTAGAACTTTTTGAAGAAAAGGATTATTTATCTGTCTGTATTTCCATTTTTTATTTCTTTTATTCTGAAAAGAGTAAAATGAGTTAAATAATTTACCATTTATCTGTCTAGGCTTGGACAGTCAGCAACAGCACACACTTCAATTTTTGGTATATTTGCATAACTGTAAATATTTTAGGAATTTTTTCTTAAGCTCTCTTTATATGAGATTTTGGCATACATTAGGAAGAGAATTTCCTTATTGGTTTCTTGCAATACTATGTCATGACTAGTACATAGGAGAAAATATTCAATCATTATTACATAAGTGAAGTCTAATACTCTAGGGCTAATATTTATACATGGAAACATTTGAGAATGACTGTAAGGATAGCATTTTAAAATTTCTTTGTCCAGGAGAAAAACAAATGAAGAGGCATTATTTGAGTAATGTATGAACTATGAAAAGTAAGTAATGGATAAAAAGATCTAAGGAGAAAAACATATTTGGAAAATCAAAAATTATTTCTAAAAGAGCTATCAAGTCTGAAGAAAAATTTTCATTCAGGTATTTCATAGTTATAAAAACATTAAATTAAACTGTTGAAATAACCTAGTCGTATTGTAGAGATTAAGATATAAAAGAAAAATTCCAGTTTAAGAAAAATATTCCATTTTTTTGCTCCAAATAGGAACAAAACCTTATTAAATATTTCTCTGGCCTTGTCATTTTTTTCCAAAGAAGAAAATAGTTCTCTTTCTTGTGGCCACGGGGGCTTCCCATTTGTAACGGTTCTAATAAAATATTTCAAATGGTTTTTATTATTTAAAATTCCTGTCACTTGATCCTCAGAACACCCAGAGCAGAGCAAATATTATCACTATTTTCTCTGTTTTTAGAGGTTCATTATTCTTTTATCCATTCGTTTACTTGTCATGTACTAACATAATAATAGCTATCATTAATTTATCACTTACTGTGTACCAGATAGTGTTTTAAGTGTTTTACATATATAAACTCCCTACAGTCCAGCATTATTATTCTAGTTTTACAGAGAGGCAACTGAGGTACACAGAAGTGAAGTAATTTGTTCATAGTCACACAGCTAATGAATGGCAGAGCCTAGCTTTGAACCCTGCACTCTAGCTCCAGAGCTGGCATTTTTAATTGCTCTTCTGCTTTTTTGGTATGATAGCTATAAAAGTCAATTAAAACTTGTGGTCTTATGGAAGAGACAGGCAGAGTAAAACATGGAAACAATTACTTGTTCTTTCAAACAAAGATTTACTGAGTGTTCATTCTGTTAAAGACATTGTGCTAGGTGCTTGGTGGTAAACTAGACATACCTTGTCATTACTCTCATAGAGCTTACAGTTTAACTTTGAAGCTGCCCATTAAACAAACAACAATAATACTGTGAAACAAATGTTTTGATAGAGGAAGTACAGAAATCCACAGAAACCTCTCCTAGGAGTGATGCAAGGTTTCCCAGAGGCGGTGGTGATTAAGCTGAGATCTGAGAAATGAATTGACTTGTCTGCCTTAGTGTTGAGTTCATCTAACCTAAATCCTAGGCTGTTTCCACTAAATAACAGAAATAAAATTAGGAGCAAGAAGGCTATAATATCAGATACAATATTATTTTAAAAGTGCAAGAGTGTACATAGGTCTACTAATAAATTTGAAAGACTTTGCAATAGATAATGTTATATTAAAATATATATTATCAAAATTCATTCAGGAGTTACATACCAGAATAGACCAGAAACCAATGGGATACATTAAACAAGTTCTCAAAAAAAGTATCTACCTCTAAGGGCCTGTAAGTCCTTTGACATTTTCAAAGAATGGATAATTCTCATGCAATATACATTTTCTGAACCTCATTTATAAAGATGCATAGCTTCCATGTTTATTTTATGAAACTAACATCTTGATACAAAAATTTGACAGAGGACAAAAATGAATATGGATGCAAAAAAGAAAACAGCAGCTAACCAAACTGAATAAGATTGAAAGGAATTGCTTATCACAACCAAGCACAGTTGATGTCATGCATGTAAGGATATTTTAATAATTGTAAATATTGGGCCTCCTGGGTGGCTCAGTTAGTTACACGTAAGCCTTTGGCTTGGGTCATGATCCCAGGGTCTAGGATCGAGCCCCACGTAAGGCTCCCTGCTCCATGGGGAGCCTGTTTCTCCCTCTCCCTCTGTCTCCCACTCCCCCTGCTTGTGCTCTCTCTGTGTGTCAAATAAATTTAAAAAACCTTTTAAAAAAAATTGTAAATGTCTTAGTATAGTTCGTTGGTATGTCCAGGTATCTAAAGGGAATTTGATGAACTCCAAGATTCATTATGATAAATAATCTTTAAAGACTTGGAAGTTACTTTGATGATATAATACAGGAATGCATGGTTGGCTTAATACAAGACTAATATGATTTATAAGTTAAGAGATTAAAGAAGAAAAATTTGATTATCTTAATAGATGGAGGAAATACATTCAGTAAAATTCAACATCTTCTCAGAAAAAAAATTTTGATCAAAAGAAAGGAACTGCCTGATTAACACAAAAACGAAAACCATACAGTTAGCATCACACCTAAATGGAGAAGTGTTGGAAGGATCCTCCTTAAAATCAGAAATAAGATCGGGATATATTTTACCACCTCTAATCAACACTGATCAGAGGTCCTAGCCTAGTAGTAAGGAAAATAAAAGAAAGAAAATACAAGGATGGAAAGGAAACAGAAGTATCATTAGTCCCAGATATAAAAGTACAAAGACAACACCCCCAAGTATAAAACATTAATTAAAAACCTTACGTATATTTATGGCCACAACATCAATTAAGAAAAGTCAATTGAATTTTTATGTACCAATTACAGAACATAGAAAATGTAATTTTATGAAAAGATATTACTCATAACAATGTCAANCTAATAAATTTGAAAGACTTTGCAATAGATAATGTTATATTAAAATATATATTATCAAAATTCATTCAGGAGTTACATACCAGAATAGACCAGAAACCAATGGGATACATTAAACAAGTTCTCAAAAAAAGTATCTACCTCTAAGGGCCTGTAAGTCCTTTGACATTTTCAAAGAATGGATAATTCTCATGCAATATACATTTTCTGAACCTCATTTATAAAGATGCATAGCTTCCATGTTTATTTTATGAAACTAACATCTTGATACAAAAATTTGACAGAGGACAAAAATGAATATGGATGCAAAAAAGAAAACAGCAGCTAACCAAACTGAATAAGATTGAAAGGAATTGCTTATCACAACCAAGCACAGTTGATGTCATGCATGTAAGGATATTTTAATAATTGTAAATATTGGGCCTCCTGGGTGGCTCAGTTAGTTACACGTAAGCCTTTGGCTTGGGTCATGATCCCAGGGTCTAGGATCGAGCCCCACGTAAGGCTCCCTGCTCCATGGGGAGCCTGTTTCTCCCTCTCCCTCTGTCTGCCACTCCCCCTGCTTGTGCTCTGTGTGTCAAATAAATTTAAAAAACCTTTTAAAAAAATTGTAAATGTCTTAGTATAGTTCGTTGGTATGTCCAGGTATCTAAAGGGAATTTGATGAACTCCAAGATTCATTATGATAAATAATCTTTAAAGACTTGGAAGTTACTTTGATGATATAATACAGGAATGCATGGTTGGCTTAATACAAGACTAATATGATTTATAAGTTAAGAGATTAAAGAAGAAAAATTTGATTATCTTAATAGATGGAGGAAATACATTCAGTAAAATTCAACATCTTCTCAGAAAAAAAATTTTGATCAAAAGAAAGGAACTGCCTGATTAACACAAAAACGAAAACCATACAGTTAGCATCACACCTAAATGGAGAAGTGTTGGAAG